>NW_028135061.1:0-120000 GCF_964662115.1 Mustela nivalis
GACATCAATGGTCCAGTCACTGAGAGGACTTACTAGAGGACAGGACTCACGCTGAGGTCACAATGCCTGTTTATGCTCTCATCGCACTCAAGAATGGGCGGGGCCTCATGGTGAATGCTGTTTTCTCCTACACTGAACGTTGGACAACATGCCAACCACAAGGTTTCTTGCCATGGGTCAGGAAGAGTACTGATTTCTGCATCACAGTCACCCCTGGGCAGTGATTGAAGATAAGGTCTAGGTTCTGAAGCCTGAAAACTGAGGTAGGGAAGAGATGATGACCTAAGGCCATGGCGGGTCTGATGTGCTCAGTGTGCAGTCAGCTCTCTGGGTTTTGGACAGGATGGCCGGGCTCATGTTGTGTCAGACAGTGCATTCGTGCCCAGGTTAGACTATATAATTTGCGTACATTCGAGTGCCGTATAGGTTGATCCTCATTTAAGCTGCCTGGGCATCTCGTTAGGCAATCTATTTTTTCTAGAGGGCAGGCAGAGTGCTTCATTGTCGGTCCGGATTTGCCAAACTTGAGGGCTTCGGGGCCAGGAGAGTGAGGACGGAAGTCTGAGAAAACAAACTAGACTTCGGATTCAGGGTGAGGGCACGGCAGGTACCCCCTGCAGATCTGAACCAATATCTCATGCATCTGAAGTCAGGGCAAGGATGCGACGTTGGCTCAGGTTGGAGTTTCTTTGCATGATGGCCCCTTCATGAAGGGAGCAGAATCTCGAGGCCATGGAGGTTTTCCACGTTGGGAGACGTGGGATGCCCCCTTCAAGGATTCCTTCTGCAGGACAATTGAGACCTGTTGGACAGCTCCAGGTCATCACATATGAAATGACTCCAGAGCACCGTTCGAGGATGGATGCCTGGGAAGTCCGCCTCGCTTTCCAATTGTCTCCTAGCAACTAGACAGTTTAGATCCAATGGATCTGCGAGAGCAACCAGGGTGGCAGAGTGAAATGGACTTTCCTGAGGATGGGGCCTAATGTTTGTGTCCATGAGGGCCTTGGAATGGGGCGGTGGCACCAGGACCATGAAGTATTGTCCTAAGCTTTTGACATAGCTCCCATGCACAATTTCTTTGTGTAGATGAGATTTTTTTCTGATGGGTGCCTCAGGAAATCCCCTCTGCTGGTATTGGAATCCAGGCTTTTGAGGAGACATGCCTATAAACCAAAGCAATGGATCCGATAATGGCCTCGGGTCCTGTCTGGTTCAATCTTCTTCTCTGGGGACATCCATCTATGGTACTAGTGGAGGTAGATGCTCAGCTGGTATCAACCGCCCTTTTTTGTCCCGGACGATGTACACTATTGGGTTGGCCTCAGGGACTTAGGAGGGTTCTCCTAATTTGTACTATTTTTGACAATGGAATGGGCAGAATTCCTATGGATTGGGTGGGCACAGTCCTATTGTGTGTCTCCAAGGGTCCCAGCCTTGAGGGACTGTGGCCCAGGACTTTAAGGACAGAAGTCTGAAAACACAAACTCAGGTTAGGTTTGGGGACGTAGGCATGGCACGCACGATCTACAAACCATGAGAAGAACTCTTCAGGATATGAAGAATGAGCGAGTCTGAGGCGCTTGCTCAGGCTTTTGTCTCTGGACTTTGTATCAGCGATGGCCGTGGAATGTTGGGGAGGCCTCATACGCCATGGACGAATCTTCCTCTCTGTGGATTTGGCGCGATCCCAATAGTTTTTCGTCAATCTGTGAAATGGGTGGACTCCTTTCAGGTTTGTTACCTCAGGTGTCCCACCAAAAGAGGAATTCCAAAGCAGAGCCCTGGGGAAGAGTGAAGGGACAACCCGAACTATGGTTAAAACTTGGGGCCTAGGGGCATGGCAAGCCCAATATGCTGTCTCTTCATCCAGCCACTGAGAGGACTTACCTGAGGACTGGGCTAAGGCTGAGGGTCACAATGTGTGTTTGTGACCAATGTGGCCCGCAAGCATGGGCAGGTCCTCAATGGCCACAATGGTTTCAACTACACTGAACGTTGGACAACATGCCAACCACAAGGTTTCTTGCCATGGGGAAAGAGTTCTGATTTCTGCATCATTTTCAAACCAGGGCAGTGATTGGAGATCAGGTCTAGGTTCTGAAGCCTGGAAACCGAGGTTGAGAAGAGATGACGACCTAAGGCCATGGCGGGTCTGATGGGCTCAGTGTGCGGCCAGCTGTCTGCGTGGGGCCAGGAGGTCCAGGCTCAGGCTGGGTCAGAAAGGGCAATAGTGCCCAGGTCAGCCCTTATATTTGGGGTACAGCCGAGTGGCGTGCAGGTTGATCCTCATTTGGGGTTTCTGGGTAGCCCAAGAGGACAATGTTTTTGTTGTGGAGGGCAGGCAGAGTGCAGCATTGTAGTTCTGGATTGCCAAACTGGAGGGCTTGTGGGCCAGTAGTCTGAGGACGGAAGTCTGAGAACCCAAGCTAGGCCTAGATTTCTGGGTGAGGATATGGCAGGCACAATCTACAGACCTCAATCAAGATCTCATGCATCTGAAGTCAGGCCAAGGATCAGATGATCGCTCAGTTTGGACTTTCTGTCCCTGATGTCCCCTTCTTGAAGGGGGGGTGGATCACGAGGCCATGGGGGTTTTCCCACGATGGGAGTTGTGAGAAGCTCCAAACTGCCAAGATTCTTCTGCAGGACAATTGAGACCTGTTGGTTGGCTCCAGGCCAACGATTCCGAGCAGGGTTCTAAGGATGGATGGCTGGGTAGCCCACCTCGCATTCCAATTGTCTCCAAGCAAGAAGACAGGTTAGATCTGCTGGATGTGGGGAAGCAACCGAGGTGGCTGAGTTGAAATGGACTCTCTTGTGGATGTGTCCTAATATGTGTTTGTGTCTTGGAAACCGTGGAATGATGTGGTGGCACTGGGGCCCTGAAGTATTCTCCTAAACAGAGGCTTTGATATAGCTCCAACGTGCATGTTTCCCGTGTGTAGATGAGATTTGTTCTGATGGGTGAGTCAAGAAACAGCCATATGCTGGTATTGAAATCCAGGCCTCTGAGGAGAGATGCCTGGAAACCAAAGCAATGGATCTGATTAGTGCCTAGGGGCCTGTTCGTTCCTTTTTATTTCTGGGGACATCAGTCTACGGGTCCGAGTGCAGGTAGGTGCTCAGATGGGCTCAGATTGCCCCTGTTTGTCCTGGGAAGCCACAACTATTGGGATGGCTTCAGGGCCTTTGGAGGTTATCCTATTAGTAGGGTTGTGGCCATTGGAATGGGCACATACAATTCCCTTGGAGAGGGCAAGTACAGTCCTCAGTTTTAGGTCCAGGGGCCTGAGCCTGTAGGGTCTGTAGACCAGAGCTCTTTGGACAGTTGTCTGAAAACACAAACTCGGCTTATGTTTCGGGTCATAGGTATGGCAGGACTGATCTACAGACCATGAGGATAACTCTTCGGGATATGAAAAAAAGGGCGAGTGTGAGGCTCTTGCTCAAGTTTTTGTCCCTGGATATCGTGTCACTCGTGGACGTTAAATATCCGGGTGACTTCATGGGAAATGGACTAGTCTTACTCTCTGGGGGTTCGGCCCCGTCCAATGAGTTTGGGGTCATTCTGGGTATGGAAGAAGTCTGTTTTTGTTGTTGTTGTTGTTGATTTGTTCTGTTTGTTCTTCAACCTCAGATGTCCCACCAAATGAGGGATTCCAGAGTAGAGCCCTGGGGAGGGGCGACTGGACAACCAGAAATCTGGTTAAAAATTGGGGCCTAGGGACATGTCAAGCCCATTATGACATCAATGGTCCAGTCACTGAGAGGACTTACTAGAGGACAGGACTCACGCTGAGGTCACAATGCCTGTTTATGCTCTCATCGCACTCAAGAATGGGCGGGGCCTCATGGTGAATGCTGTTTTCTCCTACACTGAACGTTGGACAACATGCCAACCACAAGGTTTCTTGCCATGGGTCAGGAAGAGTACTGATTTCTGCATCACAGTCACCCCTGGGCAGTGATTGAAGATAAGGTCTAGGTTCTGAAGCCTGAAAACTGAGGTAGGGAAGAGATGATGACCTAAGGCCATGGCGGGTCTGATGTGCTCAGTGTGCAGTCAGCTCTCTGGGTTTTGGACAGGATGGCCGGGCTCATGTTGTGTCAGACAGTGCATTCGTGCCCAGGTTAGACTATATAATTTGCGTACATTCGAGTGCCGTATAGGTTGATCCTCATTTAAGCTGCCTGGGCATCTCGTTAGGCAATCTATTTTTTCTAGAGGGCAGGCAGAGTGCTTCATTGTCGGTCCGGATTTGCCAAACTTGAGGGCTTCGGGGCCAGGAGAGTGAGGACGGAAGTCTGAGAAAACAAACTAGACTTCGGATTCAGGGTGAGGGCACGGCAGGTACCCCCTGCAGATCTGAACCAATATCTCATGCATCTGAAGTCAGGGCAAGGATGCGACGTTGGCTCAGGTTGGAGTTTCTTTGCATGATGGCCCCTTCATGAAGGGAGCAGAATCTCGAGGCCATGGAGGTTTTCCACGTTGGGAGACGTGGGATGCCCCCTTCAAGGATTCCTTCTGCAGGACAATTGAGACCTGTTGGACAGCTCCAGGTCATCACATATGAAATGACTCCAGAGCACCGTTCGAGGATGGATGCCTGGGAAGTCCGCCTCGCTTTCCAATTGTCTCCTAGCAACTAGACAGTTTAGATCCAATGGATCTGCGAGAGCAACCAGGGTGGCAGAGTGAAATGGACTTTCCTGAGGATGGGGCCTAATGTTTGTGTCCATGAGGGCCTTGGAATGGGGCGGTGGCACCAGGACCATGAAGTATTGTCCTAAGCTTTTGACATAGCTCCCATGCACAATTTCTTTGTGGAGATGAGATTTTTTCTGATGGGTGCCTCAGGAAATCCCCTCTGCTGGTATTGGAATCCAGGCTTTTGAGGAGACATGCCTATAAACCAAAGCAATGGATCCGATAATGGCCTCGGGTCCTGTCTGGTTCAATCTTCTTCTCTGGGGACATCCATCTATGGTACTAGTGGAGGTAGATGCTCAGCTGGTATCAACCGCCCTTTTTTGTCCCGGACGATGTACACTATTGGGTTGGCCTCAGGGACTTAGGAGGGTTCTCCTAATTTGTACTATTTTTGACAATGGAATGGGCAGAATTCCTATGGATTGGGTGGGCACAGTCCTATTGTGTGTCTCCAAGGGTCCCAGCCTTGAGGGACTGTGGCCCAGGACTTTAAGGACAGAAGTCTGAAAACACAAACTCAGGTTAGGTTTGGGGACGCAGGCATGGCACGCACGATCTACAAACCATGAGAAGAAATCGTCAGGATATGAAGAATGAGCGAGTCTGAGGCGCTTGCTCAGGCTTTTGTCTCTGGACTTTGTATCAGCGATGGCCGTGGAATGTTGGGGAGGCCTCATACGCCATGGACGAATCTTCCTCTCTGTGGATTTGGCGCGATCCCAATAGTTTTTCGTCAATCTGTGAAATGGGAGGACTCCTTTCAGGTTTGTTACCTCAGGTGTCCCGCCAAAAGAGGAATTCCAAAGCAGAGCCCTGGGGAAGAGTGAAGGGACAACCCGAACTATGGTTAAAACTTGGGGCCTAGGGGCATGGCAAGCCCAATATGCTGTCTCTTCATCCAGCCACTGAGAGGACTTACCTGAGGACTGGGCTAAGGCTGAGGGTCACAATGTGTGTTTGTGACCAATGTGGCCCGCAAGCATGGGCAGGTCCTCAATGGCCACAATGGTTTCAACTACACTGAACGTTGGACAACATGCCAACCACAAGGTTTCTTGCCATGGGGAAAGAGTTCTGATTTCTGCATCATTTTCAAACCAGGGCAGTGATTGGAGATCAGGTCTAGGTTCTGAAGCCTGGAAACCGAGGTTGAGAAGAGATGACGACCTAAGGCCATGGCGGGTCTGATGGGCTCAGTGTGCGGCCAGCTGTCTGCGTGGGGCCAGGAGGTCCAGGCTCAGGCTGGGTCAGAAAGGGCAATAGTGCCCAGGTCAGCCCTTATATTTGGGGTACAGCCGAGTGGCGTGCAGGTTGATCCTCATTTGGGGTTTCTGGGTAGCCCAAGAGGGCAATGTTTTTGTTGTGGAGGGCAGGCAGAGTGCAGCATTGTAGTTCTGGATTGCCAAACTGGAGGGCTTGTGGGCTAGTAGTCTGAGGACGGAAGTCTGAGAACCCAAGCTAGGCCTAGATTTCTGGGTGAGGATATGGCAGGCACAATCTACAGACCTCAATCAAGATCTCATGCATCTGAAGTCAGGCCAAGGATCAGATGATCGCTCAGTTTGGACTTTCTGTCCCTGATGTCCCCTTCTTGAAAGGGGGGTGGATCACGAGGCCATGGGGGTTTTCCCACGATGGGAGTTGTGAGAAGCTCCAAACTGCCAAGATTCTTCTGCAGGACAATTGAGACCTGTTGGTTGGCTCCAGGCCAACGATTCCGAGCAGGGTTCTAAGGATGGATGGCTGGGTAGCCCACCTCGCATTCCAATTGTCTCCAAGCAAGAAGACAGGTTAGATCTGCTGGATGTGGGGAAGCAACCGAGGTGGCTGAGTTGAAATGGACTCTCTTGTGGATGTGTCCTAATATGTGTTTGTGTCTTGGAAACCGTGGAATGAAGTGGTGGCACTGGGGCCCTGAAGTATTCTCCTAAACAGAGGCTTTGATATAGCTCCAACGTGCATGTTTCCCGTGTGTAGATGAGATTTGTTCTGATGGGTGAGTCAAGAAACAGCCATATGCTGGTATTGAAATCCAGGCCTCTGAGGAGAGATGCCTGGAAACCAAAGCAATGGATCTGATTAGTGCCTAGGGGCCTGTTCGTTCCTTTTTATTTCTGGGGACATCAGTCTACGGGTCCGAGTGCAGGTAGGTGCTCAGATGGGCTCAGATTGCCCCTGTTTGTCCTGGGAAGCCACAACTATTGGGATGGCTTCAGGGCCTTTGGAGGTTATCCTATTAGTAGGGTTGTGGCCATTGGAATGGGCACATACAATTCCCTTGGAGAGGGCAAGTACAGTCCTCAGTTTTAGGTCCAGGGGCCTGAGCCTGTAGGGTCTGTAGACCAGAGCTCTTTGGACAGTTGTCTGAAAACACAAACTCGGCTTATGTTTCGGGTCATAGGTATGGCAGGACTGATCTACAGACCATGAGGATAACTCTTCGAGATATGAAAAAAAGGGCGAGTGTGAGGCTCTTGCTCAAGTTTTTGTCGCTGGATATCGTGTCACTCGTGGTCGTTAAATATCCGGGTGACTTCATGGGAAATGGACTAGTCTTACTCTCTGGGGGTTCGGCCCCGTCCAATGAGTTTGGGGTCATTCTGGGTATGGAAGAAGTCTGTTTTTTTTGTTGTTGTTGTTGATTTGTTCTGTTTGTTCTTCAACCTCAGATGTCCCACCAAATGAGGGATTCCAGAGTAGAGCCCTGGGGAGGGGCGACTGGACAACCAGAAATCTGGTTAAAAATTGGGGCCTAGGGACATGTCAAGCCCATTATGACATCAATGGTCCAGTCACTGAGAGGACTTACTAGAGGACAGGACTCACGCTGAGGTCACAATGCCTGTTTATGCTCTCATCGCACTCAAGAATGGGCGGGGCCTCATGGTGAATGCTGTTTTCTCCTACACTGAACGTTGGACAACATGCCAACCACAAGGTTTCTTGCCATGGGTCAGGAAGAGTACTGATTTCTGCATCACAGTCACCCCTGGGCAGTGATTGAAGATAAGGTCTAGGTTCTGAAGCCTGAAAACTGAGGTAGGGAAGAGATGATGACCTAAGGCCATGGCGGGTCTGATGTGCTCAGTGTGCAGTCAGCTCTCTGGGTTTTGGACAGGATGGCCGGGCTCATGTTGTGTCAGACAGTGCATTCGTGCCCAGGTTAGACTATATAATTTGCGTACATTCGAGTGCCGTATAGGTTGATCCTCATTTAAGCTGCCTGGGCATCTCGTTAGGCAATCTATTTTTTCTAGAGGGCAGGCAGAGTGCTTCATTGTCGGTCCGGATTTGCCAAACTTGAGGGCTTCGGGGCCAGGAAAGTGAGGACGGAAGTCTGAGAAAACAAACTAGACTTCGGATTCAGGGTGAGGGCACGGCAGGTACCCCCTGCAGATCTGAACCAATATCTCATGCATCTGAAGTCAGGGCAAGGATGCGACGTTGGCTCAGGTTGGAGTTTCTTTGCATGATGGCCCCTTCATGAAGGGAGCAGAATCTCGAGGCCATGGAGGTTTTCCACGTTGGGAGACGTGGGATGCCCCCTTCAAGGATTCCTTCTGCAGGACAATTGAGAACTGTTGGACAGCTCCAGGTCATCACATATGAAATGACTCCAGAGCACCGTTCGAGGATGGATGCCTGGGATGTCCGCCTCGCTTTCCAATTGTCTCCTAGCAACTAGACAGTTTAGATCCAATGGATCTGCGAGAGCAACCAGGGTGGCAGAGTGAAATGGACTTTCCTGAGGATGGGGCCTAATGTTTGTGTCCATGAGGGCCTTGGAATGGGGCGGTGGCACCAGGACCATGAAGTATTGTCCTAAGCTTTTGACATAGCTCCCATGCACAATTTCTTTGTGGAGATGAGATTTTTTCTGATGGGTGCCTCAGGAAATCCCCTCTGCTGGTATTGGAATCCAGGCTTTTGAGGAGACATGCCTATAAACCAAAGCAATGGATCCGATAATGGCCTCGGGTCCTGTCTGGTTCAATCTTCTTCTCTGGAGACATCCATCTATGGTACTAGTGGAGGTAGATGCTCAGCTGGTATCAACCGCCCTTTTTTGTCCCGGACGATGTACACTATTGGGTTGGCCTCAGGGACTTAGGAGGGTTCTCCTAATTTGTACTATTTTTGACAATGGAATGGGCAGAATTCCTATGGATTGGGTGGGCACAGTCCTATTGTGTGTCTCCAAGGGTCCCAGCCTTGAGGGACTGTGGCCCAGGACTTTAAGGACAGAAGTCTGAAAACACAAACTCAGGTTAGGTTTGGGGACGCAGGCATGGCACGCATGATCTACAAACCATGAGAAGAACTCTTCAGGATATGAAGAATGAGCGAGTCTGAGGCGCTTGCTCAGGCTTTTGTCTCTGGACTTTGTATCAGCGATGGCCGTGGAATGTTGGGGAGGCCTCATACGCCATGGACGAATCTTCCTCTCTGTGGATTTGGCGCGATCCCAATAGTTTTTCGTCAATCTGTGAAATGGGTGGACTCCTTTCAGGTTTGTTACCTCAGGTGTCCCACCAAAAGAGGAATTCCAAAGCACAGCCCTGGGGAAGAGTGAAGGGACAACCCGAACTATGGTTAAAACTTGGGGCCTAGGGGCATGGCAAGCCCAATATGCTGTCTCTTCATCCAGCCACTGAGAGGACTTACCTGAGGACTGGGCTAAGGCTGAGGGTCACAATGTGTGTTTGTGACCAATGTGGACCGCAAGCATGGGCAGGTCCTCAATGGCCACAATGGTTTCAACTACACTGAACGTTGGACAACATGCCAACCACAAGGTTTCTTGCCATGGGGAAAGAGTTCTGATTTCTGCATCATTTTCAAACCAGGGCAGTGATTGGAGATCAGGTCTAGGTTCTGAAGCCTGGAAACCGAGGTTGAGAAGAGATGACGACCTAAGGCCATGGCGGGTCTGATGGGCTCAGTGTGCGGCCAGCTGTCTGCGTGGGGCCAGGAGGTCCAGGCTCAGGCTGGGTCAGAAAGGGCAATAGTGCCCAGGTCAGCCCTTATATTTGGGGTACAGCCGAGTGGCGTGCAGGTTGATCCTCATTTGGGGTTTCTGGGTAGCCCAAGAGGGCAATGTTTTTGTTGTGGAGGGCAGGCAGAGTGCAGCATTGTAGTTCTGGATTGCCAAACTGGAGGGCTTGTGGGCCAGTAGTCTGAGGACGGAAGTCTGAGAACCCAAGCTAGGCCTAGATTTCTGGGTGAGGATATGGCAGGCACAATCTACAGACCTCAATCAAGATCTCATGCATCTGAAGTCAGGCCAAGGATCAGATGATCGCTCAGTTTGGACTTTCTGTCCCTGATGTCCCCTTCTTGAAGGGGGAGTGGATCACGAGGCCATGGGGGTTTTCCCACGATGGGAGTTGTGAGAAGCTCCAAACTGCCAAGATTCTTCTGCAGGACAATTGAGACCTGTTGGTTGGCTCCAGGCCAACGATTCCGAGCAGGGTTCTAAGGATGGATGGCTGGGTAGCCCACCTCGCATTCCAATTGTCTCCAAGCAAGAAGACAGGTTAGATCTGCTGGATGTGGGGAAGCAACCGAGGTGGCTGAGTTGAAATGGACTCTCTTGTGGATGTGTCCTAATATGTGTTTGTGTCTTGGAAACCGTGGAATGAAGTGGTGGCACTGGGGCCCTGAAGTATTCTCCTAAACAGAGGCTTTGATATAGCTCCAACGTGCATGTTTCCCGTGTGTAGATGAGATTTGTTCTGATGGGTGAGTCAAGAAACAGCCATATGCTGGTATTGAAATCCAGGCCTCTGAGGAGAGATGCCTGGAAACCAAAGCAATGGATCTGATTAGTGCCTAGGGGCCTGTTCGTTCCTTTTTATTTCTGGGGACATCAGTCTACGGGTCCGAGTGCAGGTAGGTGCTCAGATGGGCTCAGATTGCCCCTGTTTGTCCTGGGAAGCCACAACTATTGGGATGGCTTCAGGGCCTTTGGAGGTTATCCTATTAGTAGGGTTGTGGCCATTGGAATGGGCACATACAATTCCCTTGGAGAGGGCAAGTACAGTCCTCAGTTTTAGGTCCAGGGGCCTGAGCCTGTAGGGTCTGTAGACCAGAGCTCTTTGGACAGTTGTCTGAAAACACAAACTCGGCTTATGTTTCGGGTCATAGGTATGGCAGGACTGATCTACAGACCATGAGGATAACAATTCGGGATATGAAAAAAAGGGCGAGTGTGAGGCTCTTGCTCAAGTTTTTGTCCCTGGATATCGTGTCACTCGTGGTCGTTAAATATCCGGGTGACTTCATGGGAAATGGACTAGTCTTACTCTCTGGGGGTTCGGCCCCGTCCAATGAGTTTGGGGTCATTCTGGGTATGGAAGAAGTCTGTTTTTTTTGTTGTTGTTGTTGATTTGTTCTGTTTGTTCTTCAACCTCAGATGTCCCACCAAATGAGGGATTCCAGAGTAGAGCCCTGGGGAGGGGCGCCTGGACAACCAGAAATCTGGTTAAAAATTGGGGCCTAGGGACATGTCAAGCCCATTATGACATCAATGGTCCAGTCACTGAGAGGACTTACTAGAGGACAGGACTCACGCTGAGGTCACAATGCCTGTTTATGCTCTCATCGCACTCAAGAATGGGCGGGGCCTCATGGTGAATGCTGTTTTCTCCTACACTGAACGTTGGACAACATGCCAACCACAAGGTTTCTTGCCATGGGTCAGGAAGAGTACTGATTTCTGCATCACAGTCACCCCTGGGCAGTGATTGAAGATAAGGTCTAGGTTCTGAAGCCTGAAAACTGAGGTAGGGAAGAGATGATGACCTAAGGCCATGGCGGGTCTGATGTGCTCAGTGTGCAGTCAGCTCTCTGGGTTTTGGACAGGATGGCCGGGCTCATGTTGTGTCAGACAGTGCATTCGTGCCCAGGTTAGACTATATAATTTGCGTACATTCGAGTGCCGTATAGGTTGATCCTCATTTAAGCTGCCTGGGCATCTCGTTAGGCAATCTATTTTTTCTAGAGGGCAGGCAGAGTGCTTCATTGTCGGTCCGGATTTGCCAAACTTGAGGGCTTCGGGGCCAGGAGAGTGAGGACGGAAGTCTGAGAAAACAAACTAGACTTCGGATTCAGGGTGAGGGCACGGCAGGTACCCCCTGCAGATCTGAACCAATATCTCATGCATCTGAAGTCAGGGCAAGGATGCGACGTTGGCTCAGGTTGGAGTTTCTTTGCATGATGGCCCCTTCATGAAGGGAGCAGAATCTCGAGGCCATGGAGGTTTTCCACGTTGGGAGACGTGGGATGCCCCCTTCAAGGATTCCTTCTGCAGGACAATTGAGACCTGTTGGACAGCTCCAGGTCATCACATATGAAATGACTCCAGAGCACCGTTCGAGGATGGATGCCTGGGAAGTCCGCCTCGCTTTCCAATTGTCTCCTAGCAACTAGACAGTTTAGATCCAATGGATTTGCGAGAGCAACCAGGGTGGCAGAGTGAAATGGACTTTCCTGAGGATGGGGCCTAATGTTTGTGTCCATGAGGGCCTTGGAATGGGGCGGTGGCACCAGGACCATGAAGTATTGTCCTAAGCTTTTGACATAGCTCCCATGCACAATTTCTTTGTGGAGATGAGATTTTTTCTGATGGGTGCCTCAGGAAATCCCCTCTGCTGGTATTGGAATCCAGGCTTTTGAGGAGACATGCCTATAAACCAAAGCAATGGATCCGATAATGGCCTCGGGTCCTCTCTGGTTCAATCTTCTTCTCTGGGGACATCCATCAATGGTACTAGTGGTGGTAGATGCTCAGCTGGTATCAACCGCCCTTTTTTGTCCCGGACGATGTACACTAGTGGGTTGGCCTCAGGGACTTAGGAGGGTTCTCCTAATTTGTACTATTTTTGACAATGGAATGGGCAGAATTCCTATGGATTGGGTGGGCACAGTCCTATTGTGTGTCTCCAAGGGTCCCAGCCTTGAGGGACTGTGGCCCAGGACTTTAAGGACAGAAGTCTGAAAACACAAACTCAGGTTAGGTTTGGGGACGCAGGCATGGCACGCACGATCTACAAACCATGAGAAGAAATCTTCAGGATATGAAGAATGAGCGAGTCTGAGGCGCTTGCTCAGGCTTTTGTCTCTGGACTTTGTATCAGCGATGGCCGTGGAATGTTGGGGAGGCCTCATACGCCATGGACGAATCTTCCTCTCTGTGGATTTGGCGCGATCCCAATAGTTTTTCGTCAATCTGTGAAATGGGAAGACTCCTTTCAGGTTTGTTACCTCAGGTGTCCCACCAAAAGAGGAATTCCAAAGCAGAGCCCTGGGGAAGAGTGAAGGGACAACCCGAACTATGGTTAAAACTTGGGGCCTAGGGGCATGGCAAGCCCAATATGCTGTCTCTTCATCCAGCCACTGAGAGGACTTACCTGAGGACTGGGCTAAGGCTGAGGGTCACAATGTGTGTTTGTGACCAATGTGGCCCGCAAGCATGGGCAGGTCCTCAATGGCCACAATGGTTTCAACTACACTGAACGTTGGACAACATGCCAACCACAAGGTTTCTTGCCATGGGGAAAGAGTTCTGATTTCTGCATCATTTTCAAACCAGGGAAGTGATTGGAGATCAGGTCTAGGTTCTGAAGCCTGGAAACCGAGGTTGAGAAGAGATGAAGACCTAAGGCCATGGCGGGTCTGATGGGCTCAGTGTGCGGCCAGCTGTCTGCGTGGGGCCAGGAGGTCCAGGCTCAGGCTGGGTCAGAAAGGGCAATAGTGCCCAGGTCAGCCCTTATATTTGGGGTATAGCCGAGTGGCGTGCAGGTTGATCCTCATTTGGGGTTTCTGGGTAGCCCAAGAGGGCAATGTTTTTGTTGTGGAGGGCAGGCAGAGTGCAGCATTGTAGTTCTGGATTGCCAAACTGGAGGGCTTGTGGGCCAGTAGTCTGAGGACGGAAGTCTGAGAACCCAAGCTAGGCCTAGATTTCTGGGTGAGGATATGGCAGGCACAATCTACAGACCTCAATCAAGATCTCATGCATCTGAAGTCAGGCCAAGGATCAGATGATCGCTCAGTTCGGACTTTCTGTCCCTGATGTCCCCTTCTTGAAGGGGGGGTGGATCACGAGGCCATGGGGGTTTTCCCACGATGGGAGTTGTGAGAAGCTCCAAACTGCCAAGATTCTTCTGCAGGACAATTGAGACCTGTTGGTTGGCTCCAGGCCAACGATTCCGAGCAGGGTTCTAAGGATGGAAGGCTGGGTAGCCCACCTCGCATTCCAATTGTCTCCAAGCAAGAAGACAGGTTAGATCTGCTGGATGTGGGGAAGCAACCGAGGTGGCTGAGTTGAAATGGACTCTCTTGTGGATGTGTCCTAATATGTGTTTGTGTCTTGGAAACCGTGGAATGAAGTGGTGGCACTGGGGCCCTGAAGTATTCTCCTAAACAGAGGCTTTGATATAGCTCCAACGTGCATGTTTCCCGTGTGTAGATGAGATTTGTTCTGATGGGTGAGTCAAGAAACAGCCATATGCTGGTATTGAAATCCAGGCCTCTGAGGAGAGATGCCTGGAAACCAAAGCAATGGATCTGATTAGTGCCTAGGGGCCTGTTCGTTCCTTTTTATTTCTGGGGACATCAGTCTACGGGTCCGAGTGCAGGTAGGTGCTCAGATGGGCTCAGATTGCCCCTGTTTGTCCTGGGAAGCCACAACTATTGGGATGGCTTCAGGGCCTTTGGAGGTTATCCTATTAGTAGGGTTGTGGCCATTGGAATGGGCACATACAATTCCCTTGGAGAGGGCAAGTACAGTCCTCAGGTTTAGGTCCAGGGGCCTGAGCCTGTAGGGTCTGTAGACCAGAGCTCTTTGGACAGTTGTCTGAAAACACAAACTCGGCTTATGTTTCGGGTCATAGGTATGGCAGGACTGATCTACAGACCATGAGGATAACTCTTCGGGATATGAAAAAAAGGGCGAGTGTGAGGCTCTTGCTCCAGTTTTTGTCCCTGGATATCGTGTCACTCGTGGTCGTTAAATATCCGGGTGACTTCATGGGAAATGGACTAGTCTTACTCTCTGGGGGTTCGGCCCCGTCCAATGAGTTTGGGGTCATTCTGGGTATGGAAGAAGTCTGTTTTTTTTGTTGTTGTTGTTGATTTGTTCTGTTTGTTCTTCAACCTCAGATGTCCCACCAAATGAGGGATTCCAGAGTAGAGCCCTGGGGAGGGGCGACTGGACAACCAGAAATCTGGTTAAAAATTGGGGCCTAGGGACATGTCAAGCCCATTATGACATCAATGGTCCAGTCACTGAGAGGACTTACTAGAGGACAGGACTCACGCTGAGGTCACAATGCCTGTTTATGCTCTCATCGCACTCAAGAATGGGCGGGGCCTCATGGTGAATGCTGTTTTCTCCTACACTGAACGTTGGACAACATGCCAACCACAAGGTTTCTTGCCATGGGTCAGGAAGAGTACTGATTTCTGCATCACAGTCACCCCTGGGCAGTGATTGAAGATAAGGTCTAGGTTCTGAAGCCTGAAAACTGAGGTAGGGAAGAGATGATGACCTAAGGCCATGGCGGGTCTGATGTGCTCAGTGTGCAGTCAGCTCTCTGGGTTTTGGACAGGATGGCCGGGCTCATGTTGTGTCAGACAGTGCATTCGTGCCCAGGTTAGACTATATAATTTGCGTACATTCGAGTGCCGTATAGGTTGATCCTCATTTAAGCTGCCTGGGCATCTCGTTAGGCAATCTATTTTTTCTAGAGGGCAGGCAGAGTGCTTCATTGTCGGTCCGGATTTGCCAAACTTGAGGGCTTCGGGGCCAGGAGAGTGAGGACGGAAGTCTGAGAAAACAAACTAGACTTCGGATTCAGGGTGAGGGCACGGCAGGTACCCCCTGCAGATCTGAACCAATATCTCATGCATCTGAAGTCAGGGCAAGGATGCGACGTTGGCTCAGGTTGGAGTTTCTTTGCATGATGGCCCCTTCATGAAGGGAGCAGAATCTCGAGGCCATGGAGGTTTTCCACGTTGGGAGACGTGGGATGCCCCCTTCAAGGATTCCTTCTGCAGGACAATTGAGACCTGTTGGACAGCTCCAGGTCATCACATATGAAATGACTCCAGAGCACCGTTCGAGGATGGATGCCTGGGAAGTCCGCCTCGCTTTCCAATTGTCTCCTAGCAACTAGACAGTTTAGATCCAATGGATCTGCGAGAGCAACCAGGGTGGCAGAGTGAAATGGACTTTCCTGAGGATGGGGCCTAATGTTTGTGTCCATGAGGGCCTTGGAATGGGGCGGTGGCACCAGGACCATGAAGTATTGTCCTAAGCTTTTGACATAGCTCCCATGCACAATTTCTTTGTGGAGATGAGATTTTTTTCTGATGGGTGCCTCAGGAAATCCCCTCTGCTGGTATTGGAATCCAGGCTTTTGAGGAGACATGCCTATAAACCAAAGCAATGGATCCGATAATGGCCTCGGGTCCTGTCTGGTTCAATCTTCTTCTCTGGGGACATCCATCTATGGTACTAGTGGAGGTAGATGCTCAGCTGGTATCAACCGCCCTTTTTTGTCCCGGACGATGTACACTATTGGGTTGGCCTCAGGGACTTAGGAGGGTTCTCCTAATTTGTACTATTTTTGACAATGGAATGGGCAGAATTCCTATGGATTGGGTGGGCACAGTCCTATTGTGTGTCTCCAAGGGTCCCAGCCTTGAGGGACTGTGGCCCAGGACTTTAAGGACAGATCTGAAAACACAAACTCAGGTTAGGTTTGGGGACGCAGGCATGGCACGCACGATCTACAAACCATGAGAAGAACTCTTCAGGATATGAAGAATGAGCGAGTCTGAGGCGCTTGCTCAGGCTTTTGTCTCTGGACTTTGTATCAGCGATGGCCGTGGAATGTTGGGGAGGCCTCATACGCCATGGACGAATCTTCCTCTCTGTGGATTTGGCGCGATCCCAATAGTTTTTCGTCAATCTGTGAAATGGGAGGACTCCTTTCAGGTTTGTTACCTCAGGTGTCCCACCAAAAGAGGAATTCCAAAGCAGAGCCCTGGGGAAGAGTGAAGGGACAACCCGAACTATGGTTAAAACTTGGGGCCTAGGGGCATGGCAAGCCCAATATGCTGTCTCTTCATCCAGCCACTGAGAGGACTTACCTGAGGACTGGGCTAAGGCTGAGGGTCACAATGTGTGTTTGTGACCAATGTGGCCCGCAAGCATGGGCAGGTCCTCAATGGCCACAATGGTTTCAACTACACTGAACGTTGGACAACATGCCAACCACAAGGTTCCTTGCCATGGGGAAAGAGTTCTGATTTCTGCATCATTTTCAAACCAGGGCAGCGATTGGAGATCAGGTCTAGGTTCTGAAGCCTGGAAATCGAGGTTGAGAAGAGATGACGACCTAAGGCCATGGCGGGTCTGATGGGCTCAGTGTGCGGCCAGCTGTCTGCGTGGGGCCAGGAGGTCCAGGCTCAGGCTGGGTCAGAAAGGGCAATAGTGCCCAAGTCAGCCCTTATATTTGGGGTACAGCCGAGTGGCGTGCAGGTTGATCCTCATTTGGGGTTTCAGGGTAGCCCAAGAGGGCAATGTTTTTGTTGTGGAGGGCAGGCAGAGTGCAGCATTGTAGTTCTGGATTGCCAAACTGGAGGGCTTGTGGGCCAGTAGTCTGAGGACGGAAGTCTGAGAACCCAAGCTAGGCCTAGATTTCTGGGTGAGGATATGGCAGGCACAATCTACAGACCTCAATCAAGATCTCATGCATCTGAAGTCAGGCCAAGGATCAGATGATCGCTCAGTTCGGACTTTCTGTCCCTGATGTCCCCTTCTTGAAGGGGGGGGTGGATCACGAGGCCATGGGGGTTTTCCCACGATGGGAGTTGTGAGAAGCTCCAAACTGCCAAGATTCTTCTGCAGGACAATTGAGACCTGTTGGTTGGCTCCAGGCCAACGATTCCGAGCAGGGTTCTAAGGATGGATGGCTGGGTAGCCCACCTCGCATTCCAATTGTCTCCAAGCAAGAAGACAGGTTAGATCTGCTGGATGTGGGGAAGCAACCGAGGTGGCTGAGTTGAAATGGACTCTCTTGTGGATGTGTCCTAATATGTGTTTGTGTCTTGGAAACCGTGGAATGAAGTGGTGGCACTGGGGCCCTGAAGTATTCTCCTAAACAGAGGCTTTGATATAGCTCCAACGTGCATGTTTCCCGTGTGTAGATGAGATTTGTTCTGATGGGTGAGTCAAGAAACAGCCATATGCTGGTATTGAAATACAGGCCTCTGAGGAGAGATGCCTGGAAACCAAAGCAATGGATCTGATTAGTGCCTAGGGGCCTGTTCGTTCCTTTTTATTTCTGGGGACATCAGTCTACGGGTCCGAGTGCAGGTAGGTGCTCAGATGGGCTCAGATTGCCCCTGTTTGTCCTGGGAAGCCACAACTATTGGGATGGCTTCAGGGCCTTTGGAGGTTATCCTATTAGTAGGGTTGTGGCCATTGGAATGGGCACATACAATTCCCTTGGAGAGGGCAAGTACAGTCCTCAGTTTTAGGTCCAGGGGCCTGAGCCTGTAGGGTCTGTAGACCAGAGCTCTTTGGACAGTTGTCTGAAAACACAAACTCGGCTTATGTTTCGGGTCATAGGTATGGCAGGACTGATCTACAGACCATGAGGATAACTCTTCGGGATATGAAAAAAAGGGCGAGTGTGAGGCTCTTGCTCAAGTTTTTGTCCCTGGATATTGTGTCACTCGTGGTCGTTAAATATCCGGGTGACTTCATGGGAAATGGACTAGTCTTACTCTCTGGGGGTTCGGCCCCGTCCAATGAGTTTGGGGTCATTCTGGGTATGGAAGAAGTCTGTTTTTTTTGTTGTTGTTGTTGATTTGTTCTGTTTGTTCTTCAACCTCAGATGTCCCACCAAATGAGGGATTCCAGAGTAGAGCCCTGGGGAGGGGCGACTGGACAACCAGAAATCTGGTTAAAAATTGGGGCCTAGGGACATGTCAAGCCCATTATGACATCAATGGTCCAGTCACTGAGAGGACTTACTAGAGGACAGGACTCACGCTGAGGTCACAATGCCTGTTTATGCTCTCATCGCACTCAAGAATGGGCGGGGCCTCATGGTGAATGCTGTTTTCTCCTACACTGAACGTTGGACAACATGCCAACCACAAGGTTTCTTGCCATGGGTCAGGAAGAGTACTGATTTCTGCATCACAGTCACCCCTGGGCAGTGATTGAAGATAAGGTCTAGGTTCTGAAGCCTGAAAACTGAGGTAGGGAAGAGATGATGACCTAAGGCCATGGCGGGTCTGATGTGCTCAGTGTGCAGTCAGCTCTCTGGGTTTTGGACAGGATGGCCGGGCTCATGTTGTGTCAGACAGTGCATTCGTGCCCAGGTTAGACTATATAATTTGCGTACATTCGAGTGCCGTATAGGTTGATCCTCATTTAAGCTGCCTGGGCATCTCGTTAGGCAATCTATTTTTTCTAGAGGGCAGGCAGAGTGCTTCATTGTCGGTCCGGATTTGCCAAACTTGAGGGCTTCGGGGCCAGGAGAGTGAGGACGGAAGTCTGAGAAAACAAACTAGACTTCGGATTCAGGGTGAGGGCACGGCAGGTACCCCCTGCAGATCTGAACCAATATCTCATGCATCTGAAGTCAGGGCAAGGATGCGACGTTGGCTCAGGTTGGAGTTTCTTTGCATGATGGCCCCTTCATGAAGGGAGCAGAATCTCGAGGCCATGGAGGTTTTCCACGTTGGGAGACGTGGGATGCCCCCTTCAAGGATTCCTTCTGCAGGACAATTGAGACCTGTTGGACAGCTCCAGGTCATCACATATGAAATGACTCCAGAGCACCGTTCGAGGATGGATGCCTGGGAAGTCCGCCTCGCTTTCCAATTGTCTCCTAGCAACTAGACAGTTTAGATCCAATGGATCTGCGAGAGCAACCAGGGTGGCAGAGTGAAATGGACTTTCCTGAGGATGGGGCCTAATGTTTGTGTCCATGAGGGCCTTGGAATGGGGCGGTGGCACCAGGACCATGAAGTATTGTCCTAAGCTTTTGACATAGCTCCCATGCACAATTTCTTTGTGGAGATGAGATTTTTTCTGATGGGTGCCTCAGGAAATCCCCTCTGCTGGTATTGGAATCCAGGCTTTTGAGGAGACATGCCTATAAACCAAAGCAATGGATCCGATAATGGCCTCGGGTCCTGTCTGGTTCAATCTTCTTCTCTGGGGACATCCATCTATGGTACTAGTGGAGGTAGATGCTCAGCTGGTATCAACCGCCCTTTTTTGTCCCGGACGATGTACACTATTGGGTTGGCCTCAGGGACTTAGGAGGGTTCTCCTAATTTGTACTAATTTTGACAATGGAATGGGCAGAATTCCTATGGATTGGGTGGGCACAGTCCTATTGTGTGTCTCCAAGGGTCCCAGCCTTGAGGGACTGTGGCCCAGGACTTTAAGGACAGAAGTCTGAAAACACAAACTCAGGTTAGGTTTGGGGACGCAGGCATGGCACGCACGATCTACAAACCATGTGAAGAAATCTTCAGGATATGAAGAATGAGCGAGTCTGAGGCGCTTGCTCAGGCTTTTGTCTCTGGACTTTGTATCAGCGATGGCCGTGGAATGTTGGGGAGGCCTCATACGCCATGGACGAATCTTCCTCTCTGTGGATTTGGCGCGATCCCAATAGTTTTTCGTCAATCTGTGAAATGGGAGGACTCCTTTCAGGTTTGTTACCTCAGGTGTCCCACCAAAAGAGGAATTCCAAAGCAGAGCCCTGGGGAAGAGTGAAGGGACAACCCGAACTATGGTTAAAACTTGGGGCCTAGGGGCATGGCAAGCCCAATATGCTGTCTCTTCATCCAGCCACTGAGAGGACTTACCTGAGGACTGGGCTAAGGCTGAGGGTCACAATGTGTGTTTGTGACCAATGTGGCCCGCAAGCATGGGCAGGTCCTCAATGGCCACAATGGTTTCAACTACACTGAACGTTGGACAACATGCCAACCACAAGGTTCCTTGCCATGGGGAAAGAGTTCTGATTTCTGCATCATTTTCAAACCAGGGCAGTGATTGGAGATCAGGTCTAGGTTCTGAAGCCTGGAAACCGAGGTTGAGAAGAGATGACGACCTAAGGCCATGGCGGGTCTGATGGGCTCAGTGTGCGGCCAGCTGTCTGCGTGGGGCCAGGAGGTCCAGGCTCAGGCTGGGTCAGAAAGGGCAATAGTGCCCAGGTCAGCCCTTATATTTGGGGTACAGCCGAGTGGCGTGCAGGTTGATCCTCATTTGGGGTTTCTGGGTAGCCCAAGAGGGCAATGTTTTTGTTGTGGAGGGCAGGCAGAGTGCAGCATTGTAGTTCTGGATTGCCAAACTGGAGGGCTTGTGGGCCAGTAGTCTGAGGACGGAAGTCTGAGAACCCAAGCTAGGCCTAGATTTCTGGGTGAGGATATGGCAGGCACAATCTACAGACCTCAATCAAGATCTCATGCATCTGAAGTCAGGCCAAGGATCAGATGATCGCTCAGTTTGGACTTTCTGTCCCTGATGTCCCCTTCTTGAACGGGGGGTGGATCACGAGGCCATGGGGGTTTTCCCACGATGGGAGTTGTGAGAAGCTCCAAACTGCCAAGATTCTTCTGCAGGACAATTGAGACCTGTTGGTTGGCTCCAGGCCAACGATTCCGAGCAGGGTTCTAAGGATGGATGGCTGGGTAGCCCACCTCGCATTCCAATTGTCTCCAAGCAAGAAGACAGGTTAGATCTGCTGGATGTGGGGAAGCAACCGAGGTGGCTGAGTTGAAATGGACTCTCTTGTGGATGTGTCCTAATATGTGTTTGTGTCTTGGAAACCGTGGAATGAAGTGGTGGCACTGGGGCCCTGAAGTATTCTCCTAAACAGAGGCTTTGATATAGCTCCAACGTGCATGTTTCCCGTGTGTAGATGAGATTTGTTCTGATGGGTGAGTCAAGAAACAGCCATATGCTGGTATTGAAATCCAGGCCTCTGAGGAGAGATGCCTGGAAACCAAAGCAATGGATCTGATTAGTGCCTAGGGGCCTGTTCGTTCCTTTTTATTTCTGGGGACATCAGTCTACGGGTCCGAGTGCAGGTAGGTGCTCAGATGGGCTCAGATTGCCCCTGTTTGTCCTGGGAAGCCACAACTATTGGGATGGCTTCAGGGCCTTTGGAGGTTATCCTATTAGTAGGGTTGTGGCCATTGGAATGGGCACATACAATTCCCTTGGAGAGGGCAAGTACAGTCCTCAGTTTTAGGTCCAGGGGCCTGAGCCTGTAGGGTCTGTAGACCAGAGCTCTTTGGACAGTTGTCTGAAAACACAAACTCGGCTTATGTTTTGGGTCATAGGTATGGCAGGACTGATCTACAGACCATGAGGATAACTCTTCGGGATATGAAAAAAAGGGCGAGTGTGAGGCTCTTGCTCAAGTTTTTGTCCCTGGATATCGTGTCACTCGTGGTCGTTAAATATCCGGGTGACTTCATGGGAAATGGACTAGTCTTACTCTCTGGGGGTTCGGCCCCGTCCAATGAGTTTGGGGTCATTCTGGGTATGGAAGAAGTCTGTTTTTTTTGTTGTTGTTGTTGATTTGTTCTGTTTGTTCTTCAACCTCAGATGTCCCACCAAATGAGGGATTCCAGAGTAGAGCCCTGGGGAGGGGCGACTGGACAACCAGAAATCTGGTTAAAAATTGGGGCCTAGGGACATGTCAAGCCCATTATGACATCAATGGTCCAGTCACTGAGAGGACTTACTAGAGGACAGGACTCACGCTGAGGTCACAATGCCTGTTTATGCTCTCATCGCACTCAAGAATGGGCGGGGCCTCATGGTGAATGCTGTTTTCTCCTACACTGAACGTTGGACAACATGCCAACCACAAGGTTTCTTGCCATGGGTCAGGAAGAGTACTGATTTTTGCATCACAGTCACCCCTGGGCAGTGATTGAAGATAAGGTCTAGGTTCTGAAGCCTGAAAACTGAGGTAGGGAAGAGATGATGACCTAAGGCCATGGCGGGTCTGATGTGCTCAGTGTGCAGTCAGCTCTCTGGGTTTTGGACAGGATGGCCGGGCTCATGTTGTGTCAGACAGTGCATTCGTGCCCAGGTTAGACTATATAATTTGCGTACATTCGAGTGCCGTATAGGTTGATCCTCATTTAAGCTGCCTGGGCATCTCGTTAGGCAATCTATTTTTTCTAGAGGGCAGGCAGAGTGCTTCATTGTCGGTCCGGATTTGCCAAACTTGAGGGCTTCGGGGCCAGGAGAGTGAGGACGGAAGTCTGAGAAAACAAACTAGACTTCGGATTCAGGGTGAGGGCACGGCAGGTACCCCCTGCAGATCTGAACCAATATCTCATGCATCTGAAATCAGGGCAAGGATGCGACGTTGGCTCAGGTTGGAGTTTCTTTGCATGATGGCCCCTTCATGAAGGGAGCAGAATCTCGAGGCCATGGAGGTTTTCCACGTTGGGAGACGTGGGATGCCCCCTTCAAGGATTCCTTCTGCAGGACAATTGAGACCTGTTGGACAGCTCCAGGTCATCACATATGAAATGACTCCAGAGCACCGTTCGAGGATGGATGCCTGGGAAGTCCGCCTCGCTTTCCAATTGTCTCCTAGCAACTAGACAGTTTAGATCCAATGGATCTGCGAGAGCAACCAGGGTGGCAGAGTGAAATGGACTTTCCTGAGGATGGGGCCTAATGTTTGTGTCCATGAGGGCCTTGGAATGGGGCGGTGGCACCAGGACCATGAAGTATTGTCCTAAGCTTTTGACATAGCTCCCATGCACAATTTCTTTGTGGAGATGAGTATTTTTCTGATGGGTGCCTCAGGAAATCCCCTCTGCTGGTATTGGAATCCAGGCTTTTGAGGAGACATGCCTATAAACCAAAGCAATGGATCCGATAATGGCCTCGGGTCCTGTCTGGTTCAATCTTCTTCTCTGGGGACATCCATCTATGGTACTAGTGGAGGTAGATGCTCAGCTGGTATCAACCGCCCTTTTTTGTCCCGGACGATGTACACTATTGGGTTGGCCTCAGGGACTTAGGAGGGTTCTCCTAATTTGTACTATTTTTGACAATGGAATGGGCAGAATTCCTATGGATTGGGTGGGCACAGTCCTATTGTGTGTCTCCAAGGGTCCCAGCCTTGAGGGACTGTGGCCCAGGACTTTAAGGACAGAAGTCTGAAAACACAAACTCAGGTTAGGTTTGGGGACGCAGGCATGGCACGCACGATTTACAAACCATGAGAAGAAATCGTCAGGATATGAAGAATGAGCGAGTCTGAGGCGCTTGCTCAGGCTTTTGTCTCTGGACTTTGTATCAGCGATGGCCGTGGAATGTTGGGGAGGCCTCATACGCCATGGACGAATCTTCCTCTCTGTGGATTTGGCGCGATCCCAATAGTTTTTCGTCAATCTGTGAAATGGGAGGACTCCTTTCAGGTTTGTTACCTCAGGTGTCCCACCAAAAGAGGAATTCCAAAGCAGAGCCCTGGGGAAGAGTGAAGGGACAACCCGAACTATGGTTAAAACTTGGGGCCTAGGGGCATGGCAAGCCCAATATGCTGTCTCTTCATCCAGCCACTGAGAGGACTTACCTGAGGACTGGGCTAAGGCTGAGGGTCACAATGTGTGTTTGTGACCAATGTGGCCCGCAAGCATGGGCAGGTCCTCAATGGCCACAATGGTTTCAACTACACTGAACGTTGGACAACATGCCAACCACAAGGTTCCTTGCCATGGGGAAAGAGTTCTGATTTCTGCATCATTTTCAAACCAGGGCAGTGATTGGAGATCAGGTCTAGGTTCTGAAGCCTGGAAACCGAGGTTGAGAAGAGATGACGACCTAAGGCCATGGCGGGTCTGATGGGCTCAGTGTGCGGCCAGCTGTCTGCGTGGGGCCAGGAGGTCCAGGCTCAGGCTGGGTCAGAAAGGGCAATAGTGCCCAGGTCAGCCCTTATATTTGGGGTACAGCCGAGTGGCGTGCAGGTTGATCCTCATTTGGGGTTTCTGGGTAGCCCAAGAGGGCAATGTTTTTGTTGTGGAGGGCAGGCAGAGTGCAGCATTGTAGTTCTGGATTGCCAAACTGGAGGGCTTGTTGTCCAGTAGTCTGAGGACGGAAGTCTGAGAACCCAAGCTAGGCCTAGATTTCTGGGTGAGGATATGGCAGGCACAATCTACAGACCTCAATCAAGATCTCATGCATCTGAAGTCAGGCCAAGGATCAGATGATCGCTCAGTTTGGACTTTCTGTCCCTGATGTCCCCTTCTTGAACGGGGGGTGGATCACGAGGCCATGGGGGTTTTCCCACGATGGGAGTTGTGAGAAGCTCCAAACTGCCAAGATTCTTCTGCAGGACAATTGAGACCTGTTGGTTGGCTCCAGGCCAACGATTCCGAGCAGGGTTCTAAGGATGGATGGCTGGGTAGCCCACCTCGCATTCCAATTGTCTCCAAGCAAGAAGACAGGTTAGATCTGCTGGATGTGGGGAAGCAACCGAGGTGGCTGAGTTGAAATGGACTCTCTTGTGGATGTGTCCTAATATGTGTTTGTGTCTTGGAAACCGTGGAATGAAGTGGTGGCACTGGGGCCCTGAAGTATTCTCCTAAACAGAGGCTTTGATATAGCTCCAACGTGCATGTTTCCCGTGTGTAGATGAGATTTGTTCTGATGGGTGAGTCAAGAAACAGCCATATGCTGGTATTGAAATCCAGGCCTCTGAGGAGAGATGCCTGGAAACCAAAGCAATGGATCTGATTAGTGCCTAGGGGCCTGTTCGTTCCTTTTTATTTCTGGGGACATCAGTCTACGGGTCCGAGTGCAGGTAGGTGCTCAGATGGGCTCAGATTGCCCCTGTTTGTCCTGGGAAGCCACAACTATTGGGATGGCTTCAGGGCCTTTGGAGGTTATCCTATTAGTAGGGTTGTGGCCATTGGAATGGGCACATACAATTCCCTTGGAGAGGGCAAGTACAGTCCTCAGTTTTAGGTCCAGGGGCCTGAGCATGTAGGGTCTGTAGACCAGAGCTCTTTGGACAGTTGTCTGAAAACACAAACTCGGCTTATGTTTCGGGTCATAGGTATGGCAGGACTGATCTACAGACCATGAGGATAACTCTTCGGGATATGAAAAAAAGGGCGAGTGTGAGGCTCTTGCTCAAGTTTTTGTCCCTGGATATCGTGTCACTCGTGGTCGTTAAATATCCGGGTGACTTCATGGGAAATGGACTAGTCTTACTCTCTGGGGGTTCGGCCCCGTCCAATGAGTTTGGGGTCATTCTGGGTATGGAAGAAGTCTGTTTTTTTTGTTGTTGTTGTTGATTTGTTCTGTTTGTTCTTCAACCTCAGATGTCCCACCAAATGAGGGATTCCAGAGTAGAGCCCTGGGGAGGGGCGACTGGACAACCAGAAATCTGGTTAAAAATTGGGGCCTACGGACATGTCAAGCCCATTATGACATCAATGGTCCAGTCACTGAGAGGACTTACTAGAGGACAGGACTCACGCTGAGGTCACAATGCCTGTTTATGCTCTCATCGCACTCAAGAATGGGCGGGGCCTCATGGTGAATGCTGTTTTCTCCTACACTGAACGTTGGACAACATGCCAACCACAAGGTTTCTTGCCATGGGTCAGGAAGAGTACTGATTTCTGCATCACAGTCACCCCTGGGCAGTGATTGAAGATAAGGTCTAGGTTCTGAAGCCTGAAAACTGAGGTAGGGAAGAGATGATGACCTAAGGCCATGGCGGGTCTGATGTGCTCAGTGTGCAGTCAGCTCTCTGGGTTTTGGACAGGATGGCCGGGCTCATGTTGTGTCAGACAGTGCATTCGTGCCCAGGTTAGACTATATAATTTGCGTACATTCGAGTGCCGTATAGGTTGATCCTCATTTAAGCTGCCTGGGCATCTCGTTAGGCAATCTATTTTTTCTAGAGGGCAGGCAGAGTGCTTCATTGTCGGTCCGGATTTGCCAAACTTGAGGGCTTCGGGGCCAGGAGAGTGAGGACGGAAGTCTGAGAAAACAAACTAGACTTCGGATTCAGGGTGAGGGCACGGCAGGTACCCCCTGCAGATCTGAACCAATATCTCATGCATCTGAAGTCAGGGCAAGGATGCGACGTTGGCTCAGGTTGGAGTTTCTTTGCATGATGGCCCCTTCATGAAGGGAGCAGAATCTCGAGGCCATGGAGGTTTTCCACGTTGGGAGACGTGGGATGCCCCCTTCAAGGATTCCTTCTGCAGGACAATTGAGACCTGTTGGACAGCTCCAGGTCATCACATATGAAATGACTCCAGAGCACCGTTCGAGGATGGATGCCTGGGAAGTCCGCCTCGCTTTCCAATTGTCTCCTAGCAACTAGACAGTTTAGATCCAATGGATCTGCGAGAGCAACCAGGGTGGCAGAGTGAAATGGACTTTCCTGAGGATGGGGCCTAATGTTTGTGTCCATGAGGGCCTTGGAATGGGGCGGTGGCACCAGGACCATGAAGTATTGTCCTAAGCTTTTGACATAGCTCCCATGCTCAATTTCTTTGTGGAGATGAGATTTTTTTCTGATGGGTGCCTCAGGAAATCCCCTCTGCTGGTATTGGAATCCAGGCTTTTGAGGAGACATGCCTATAAACCAAAGCAATGGATCCGATAATGGCCTCGGGTCCTGTCTGGTTCAATCTTCTTCTCTGGGGACATCCATCTATGGTACTAGTGGAGGTAGATGCTCAGCTGGTATCAACCGCCCTTTTTTGTCCCGGACGATGTACACTATTGGGTTGGCCTCAGGGACTTAGGAGGGTTCTCCTAATTTGTACTATTTTTGACAATGGAATGGGCAGAATTCCTATGGATTGGGTGGGCACAGTCCTATTGTGTGTCTCCAAGGGTCCCAGCCTTGAGGGACTGTGGCCCAGGACTTTAAGGACAGAAGTCTGAAAACACAAACTCAGGTTAGGTTTGGGGACGTAGGCATGGCACGCACGATCTACAAACCATGAGAAGAACTCTTCAGGATATGAAGAATGAGCGAGTCTGAGGCACTTGCTCAGGCTTTTGTCTCTGGACTTTGTATCAGCGATGGCCGTGGAATGTTGGGGAGGCCTCATACGCCATGGACGAATCTTCCTCTCTGTGGATTTGGCGCGATCCCAATAGTTTTTCGTCAATCTGTGAAATGGGAGGACTCCTTTCAGGTTTGTTACCTCAGGTGTCCCACCAAAAGAGGAATTCCAAAGCAGAGCCCTGGGGAAGAGTGAAGGGACAACCCGAACTATGGTTAAAACTTGGGGCCTAGGGGCATGGCAAGCCCAATATGCTGTCTCTTCATCCAGCCACTGAGAGGACTTACCTGAGGACTGGGCTAAGGCTGAGGGTCACAATGTGTGTTTGTGACCAATGTGGCCCGCAAGCATGGGCAGGTCCTCAATGGCCACAATGGTTTCAACTACACTGAACGTTGGACAACATGCCAACCACAAGGTTCCTTGCCATGGGGAAAGAGTTCTGATTTCTGCATCATTTTCAAACCAGGGCAGTGATTGGAGATCAGGTCTAGGTTCTGAAGCCTGGAAACCGAGGTTGAGAAGAGATGACGACCTAAGGCCATGGCGGGTCTGATGGGCTCAGTGTGCGGCCAGCTGTCTGCGTGGGGCCAGGAGGTCCAGGCTCAGGCTGGGTCAGAAAGGGCAATAGTGCCCAGGTCAGCCCTTATATTTGGGGTACAGCCGAGTGGCGTGCAGGTTGATCCTCATTTGGGGTTTCTGGGTAGCCCAAGAGGGCAATGTTTTTGTTGTGGAGGGCAGGCAGAGTGCAGCATTGTAGTTCTGGATTGCCAAACTGGAGGGCTTGTGGGCCAGTAGTCTGAGGACGGAAGTCTGAGAACCCAAGCTAGGCCTAGATTTCTGGGTGAGGATATGGCAGGCACAATCTAGAGACCTCAATCAAGATCTCATGCATCTGAAGTCAGGCCAAGGATCAGATGATCGCTCAGTTTGGACTTTCTGTCCCTGATGTCCCCTTCTTGAAGGGGGGGGGTGGATCACGAGGCCATGGGGGTTTTCCCACGATGGGAGTTGTGAGAAGCTCCAAACTGCCAAGATTCTTCTGCAGGACAATTGAGACCTGTTGGTTGGCTCCAGGCCAACGATTCCGAGCAGGGTTCTAAGGATGGATGGCTGGGTAGCCCACCTCGCATTCCAATTGTCTCCAAGCAAGAAGACAGGTTAGATCTGCTGGATGTGGGGAAGCAACCGAGGTGGCTGAGTTGAAATGGACTCTCTTGTGGATGTGTCCTAATATGTGTTTGTGTCTTGGAAACCGTGGAATGAAGTGGTGGCACTGGGGCCCTGAAGTATTCTCCTAAACAGAGGCTTTGATATAGCTCCAACGTGCATGTTTCCCGTGTGTAGATGAGATTTGTTCTGATGGGTGAGTCAAGAAACAGCCATATGCTGGTATTGAAATCCAGGCCTCTGAGGAGAGATGCCTGGAAACCAAAGCAATGGATCTGATTAGTGCCTAGGGGCCTGTTCGTTCCTTTTTATTTCTGGGGACATCAGTCTACGGGTCCGAGTGCAGGTAGGTGCTCAGATGGGCTCAGATTGCCCCTGTTTGTCCTGGGAAGCCACAACTATTGGGATGGCTTCAGGGCCTTTGGAGGTTATCCTATTAGTAGGGTTGTGGCCATTGGAATGGGCACATACAATTCCCTTGGAGAGGGCAAGTACAGTCCTCAGTTTTAGGTCCAGGGGCCTGAGCCTGTAGGGTCTGTAGACCAGAGCTCTTTGGACAGTTGTCTGAAAACACAAACTCGGCTTATGTTTCGGGTCATAGGTATGGCAGGACTGATCTACAGACCATGAGGATAACTCTTCGGGATATGAAAAAAAGGGCGAGTGTGAGGCTCTTGCTCAAGTTTTTGTCCCTGGATATCGTGTCACTCGTGGTCGTTAAATATCCGGGTGACTTCATGGGAAATGGACTAGTCTTACTCTCTGGGGGTTCGGCCCCGTCCAATGAGTTTGGGGTCATTCTGGGTATGGAAGAAGTCTGTTTTTTTTGTTGTTGTTGTTGATTTGTTCTGTTTGTTCTTCAACCTCAGATGTCCCACCAAATGAGGGATTCCAGAGTAGAGCCCTGGGGAGGGGCGACTGGACAACCAGAAATCTGGTTAAAAATTGGGGCCTAGGGACATGTCAAGCCCACTATGACATCAATGGTCCAGTCACTGAGAGGACTTACTAGAGGACAGGACTCACGCTGAGGTCACAATGCCTGTTTATGCTCTCATCGCACTCAAGAATGGGCGGGGCCTCATGGTGAATGCTGTTTTCTCCTACACTGAACGTTGGACAACATGCCAACCACAAGGTTTCTTGCCATGGGTCAGGAAGAGTACTGATTTCTGCATCACAGTCACCCCTGGGCAGTGATTGAAGATAAGGTCTAGGTTCTGAAGCCTGAAAACTGAGGTAGGGAAGAGATGATGACCTAAGGCCATGGCGGGTCTGATGTGCTCAGTGTGCAGTCAGCTCTCTGGGTTTTGGACAGGATGGCCGGGCTCATGTTGTTGCAGACAGTGCATTCGTGCCCAGGTTAGACTATATAATTTGCGTACATTCGAGTGCCCTATAGGTTGATCCTCATTTAAGCTGCCTGGGCATCTCGTTAGGCAATCTATTTTTTCTAGAGGGCAGGCAGAGTGCTTCATTGTCGGTCCGGATTTGCCAAACTTGAGGGCTTCGGGGCCAGGAGAGTGAGGACGGAAGTCTGAGAAAACAAACTAGACTTCGGATTCAGGGTGAGGGCACGGCAGGTACCCCCTGCAGATCTGAACCAATATCTCATGCATCTGAAGTCAGGGCAAGGATGCGACGTTGGCTCAGGTTGGAGTTTCTTTGCATGATGGCCCCTTCATGAAGGGAGCAGAATCTCGAGGCCATGGAGGTTTTCCACGTTGGGAGACGTGGGATGCCCCCTTCAAGGATTCCTTCTGCAGGACAATTGAGACCTGTTGGACAGCTCCAGGTCATCACATATGAAATGACTCCAGAGCACCGTTCGAGGATGGATGCCTGGGAAGTCCGCCTCGCTTTCCAATTGTCTCCTAGCAACTAGACAGTTTAGATCCAATGGATCTGCGAGAGCAACCAGGGTGGCAGAGTGAAATGGACTTTCCTGAGGATGGGGCCTAATGTTTGTGTCCATGAGGGCCTTGGAATGGGGCGGTGGCACCAGGACCATGAAGTATTGTCCTAAGCTTTTGACATAGCTCCCATGCACAATTTCTTTGTGGAGATGAGATTTTTTCTGATGGGTGCCTCAGGAAATCCCCTCTGCTGGTATTGGAATCCAGGCTTTTGAGGAGACATGCCTATAAACCAAAGCAATGGATCCGATAATGGCCTCGGGTCCTGTCTGGTTCAATCTTCTTCTCTGGGGACATCCATCTATGGTACTAGTGGAGGTAGATGCTCAGCTGGTATCAACCGCCCTTTTTTGTCCCGGACGATGTACACTATTGGGTTGGCCTCAGGGACTTAGGAGGGTTCTCCTAATTTGTACTATTTTTGACAATGGAATGGGCAGAATTCCTATGGATTGGGTGGGCACAGTCCTATTGTGTGTCTCCAAGGGTCCCAGCCTTGAGGGACTGTGGCCCAGGACTTTAAGGACAGAAGTCTGAAAACACAAACTCAGGTTAGGTTTGGGGACGCAGGCATGGCACGCACGATCTACAAACCATGAGAAGAACTCTTCAGGATATGAAGAATGAGCGAGTCTGAGGCGCTTGCTCAGGCTTTTGTCTCTGGACTTTGTATCAGCGATGGCCGTGGAATGTTGGGGAGGCCTCATACGCCATGGACGAATCTTCCTCTCTGTGGATTTGGCGCGATCCCAATAGTTTTTCGTCAATCTGTGAAATGGGAGGACTCCTTTCAGGTTTGTTACCTCAGGTGTCCCACCAAAAGAGGAATTCCAAAGCAGAGCCCTGGGGAAGAGTGAAGGGACAACCCGAACTATGGTTAAAACTTGGGGCCTAGGGGCATGGCAAGCCCAATATGCTGTCTCTTCATCCAGCCACTGAGAGGACTTACCTGAGGACTGGGCTAAGGCTGAGGGTCACAATGTGTGTTTGTGACCAATGTGGCCCGCAAGCATGGGCAGGTCCTCAATGGCCACAATGGTTTCAACTACACTGAACGTTGGACAACATGCCAACCACAAGGTTCCTTGCCATGGGGAAAGAGTTCTGATTTCTGCATCATTTTCAAACCAGGGCAGTGATTGGAGATCAGGTCTAGGTTCTGAAGCCTGGAAACCGAGGTTGAGAAGAGATGACGACCTAAGGCCATGGCGGGTCTGATGGGCTCAGTGTGCGGCCAGCTGTCTGCGTGGGGCCAGGAGGTCCAGGCTCAGGCTGGGTCAGAAAGGGCAATAGTGCCCAGGTCAGCCCTTATATTTGGGGTACAGCCGAGTGGCGTGCAGGTTGATCCTCATTTGGGGTTTCTGGGTAGCCCAAGAGGACAATGTTTTTGTTGTGGAGGGCAGGCAGAGTGCAGCATTGTAGTTCTGGATTGCCAAACTGGAGGGCTTGTGGGCCAGTAGTCTGAGGACGGAAGTCTGAGAACCCAAGCTAGGCCTAGATTTCTGGGTGAGGATATGGCAGGCACAATCTAGAGACCTCAATCAAGATCTCATGCATCTGAAGTCAGGCCAAGGATCAGATGATCGCTCAGTTCGGACTTTCTGTCCCTGATGTCCCCTTCTTGAAGGGGGGGTGGATCACGAGGCCATGGGGGTTTTCCCACGATGGGAGTTGTGAGAAGCTCCAAACTGCCAAGATTCTTCTGCAGGACAATTGAGACCTGTTGGTTGGCTCCAGGCCAACGATTCCGAGCAGGGTTCTAAGGATGGATGGCTGGGTAGCCCACCTCGCATTCCAATTGTCTCCAAGCAAGAAGACAGGTTAGATCTGCTGGATGTGGGGAAGCAACCGAGGTGGCTGAGTTGAAATGGACTCTCTTGTGGATGTGTCCTAATATGTGTTTGTGTCTTGGAAACCGTGGAATGAAGTGGTGGCACTGGGGCCCTGAAGTATTCTCCTAAACAGAGGCTTTGATATAGCTCCAACGTGCATGTTTCCCGTGTGTAGATGAGATTTGTTCTGATGGGTGAGTCAAGAAACAGCCATATGCTGGTATTGAAATCCAGGCCTCTGAGGAGAGATGCCTGGAAACCAAAGCAATGGATCTGATTAGTGCCTAGGGGCCTGTTCGTTCCTTTTTATTTCTGGGGACATCAGTCTACGGGTCCGAGTGCAGGTAGGTGCTCAGATGGGCTCAGATTGCCCCTGTTTGTCCTGGGAAGCCACAACTATTGGGATGGCTTCAGGGCCTTTGGAGGTTATCCTATTAGTAGGGTTGTGGCCATTGGAATGGGCACATACAATTCCCTTGGAGAGGGCAAGTACAGTCCTCAGTTTTAGGTCCAGGGGCCTGAGCCTGTAGGGTCTGTAGACCAGAGCTCTTTGGACAGTTGTCTGAAAACACAAACTCGGCTTATGTTTCGGGTCATAGGTATGGCAGGACTGATCTACAGACCATGAGGATAACTCTTCGGGATATGAAAAAAAGGGCGAGTGTGAGGCTCTTGCTCAAGTTTTTGTCCCTGGATATCGTGTCACTCGTGGTCGTTAAATATCCGGGTGACTTCATGGGAAATGGACTAGTCTTACTCTCTGGGGGTTCGGCCCCGTCCAATGAGTTTGGGGTCATTCTGGGTATGGAAGAAGTCTGTTTTTTTTGTTGTTGTTGTTGATTTGTTCTGTTTGTTCTTCAACCTCAGATGTCCCACCAAATGAGGGATTCCAGAGTAGAGCCCTGGGGAGGGGCGACTGGACAACAGGAAATCTGGTTAAAAATTGGGGCCTACGGACATGTCAAGCCCATTATGACATCAATGGTCCAGTCACTGAGAGGACTTACTAGAGGACAGGACTCACGCTGAGGTCACAATGCCTGTTTATGCTCTCATCGCACTCAAGAATGGGCGGGGCCTCATGGTGAATGCTGTTTTCTCCTACACTGAACGTTGGACAACATGCCAACCACAAGGTTTCTTGCCATGGGTCAGGAAGAGTACTGATTTCTGCATCACAGTCACCCCTGGGCAGTGATTGAAGATAAGGTCTAGGTTCTGAAGCCTGAAAACTGAGGTAGGGAAGAGATGATGACCTAAGGCCATGGCGGGTCTGATGTGCTCAGTGTGCAGTCAGCTCTCTGGGTTTTGGACAGGATGGCCGGGCTCATGTTGTGTCAGACAGTGCATTCGTGCCCAGGTTAGACTATATAATTTGCGTACATTCGAGTGCCGTATAGGTTGATCCTCATTTAAGCTGCCTGGGCATCTCGTTAGGCAATCTATTTTTTCTAGAGGGCAGGCAGAGTGCTTCATTGTCGGTCCGGATTTGCCAAACTTGAGGGCTTCGGGGCCAGGAGAGTGAGGACGGAAGTCTGAGAAAACAAACTAGACTTCGGATTCAGGGTGAGGGCACGGCAGGTACCCCCTGCAGATCTGAACCAATATCTCATGCATCTGAAGTCAGGGCAAGGATGCGACGTTGGCTCAGGTTGGAGTTTCTTTGCATGATGGCCCCTTCATGAAGGGAGCAGAATCTCGAGGCCATGGAGGTTTTCCACGTTGGGAGACGTGGGATGCCCCCTTCAAGGATTCCTTCTGCAGGACAATTGAGACCTGTTGGACAGCTCCAGGTCATCACATATGAAATGACTCCAGAGCACCGTTCGAGGATGGATGCCTGGGAAGTCCGCCTCGCTTTCCAATTGTCTCCTAGCAACTAGACAGTTTAGATCCAATGGATCTGCGAGAGCAACCAGGGTGGCAGAGTGAAATGGACTTTCCTGAGGATGGGGCCTAATGTTTGTGTCCATGAGGGCCTTGGAATGGGGCGGTGGCACCAGGACCATGAAGTATTGTCCTAAGCTTTTGACATAGCTCCCATGCACAATTTCTTTGTGGAGATGAGATTTTTTTCTGATGGGTGCCTCAGGAAATCCCCTCTGCTGGTATTGGAATCCAGGCTTTTGAGGAGACATGCCTATAAACCAAAGCAATGGATCCGATAATGGCCTCGGGTCCTGTCTGGTTCAATCTTCTTCTCTGGGGACATCCATCTATGGTACTAGTGGAGGTAGATGCTCAGCTGGTATCAACCGCCCTTTTTTGTCCCGGACGATGTACACTATTGGGTTGGCCTCAGGGACTTAGGAGGGTTCTCCTAATTTGTACTATTTTTGACAATGGAATGGGCAGAATTCCTATGGATTGGGTGGGCACAGTCCTATTGTGTGTCTCCAAGGGTCCCAGCCTTGAGGGACTGTGGCCCAGGACTTTAAGGACAGAAGTCTGAAAACACAAACTCAGGTTAGGTTTGGGGACGTAGGCATGGCACGCACGATCTACAAACCATGAGAAGAACTCTTCAGGATATGAAGAATGAGCGAGTCTGAGGCGCTTGCTCAGGCTTTTGTCTCTGGACTTTGTATCAGCGATGGCCGTGGAATGTTGGGGAGGCCTCATACGCCATGGACGAATCTTCCTCTCTGTGGATTTGGCGCGATCCCAATAGTTTTTCGTCAATCTGTGAAATGGGTGGACTCCTTTCAGGTTTGTTACCTCAGGTGTCCCACCAAAAGAGGAATTCCAAAGCAGAGCCCTGGGGAAGAGTGAAGGGACAACCCGAACTATGGTTAAAACTTGGGGCCTAGGGGCATGGCAAGCCCAATATGCTGTCTCTTCATCCAGCCACTGAGAGGACTTACCTGAGGACTGGGCTAAGGCTGAGGGTCACAATGTGTGTTTGTGACCAATGTGGCCCGCAAGCATGGGCAGGTCCTCAATGGCCACAATGGTTTCAACTACACTGAACGTTGGACAACATGCCAACCACAAGGTTCCTTGCCATGGGGAAAGAGTTCTGATTTCTGCATCATTTTCAAACCAGGGCAGTGATTGGAGATCAGGTCTAGGTTCTGAAGCCTGGAAACCGAGGTTGAGAAGAGATGACGACCTAAGGCCATGGCGGGTCTGATGGGCTCAGTGTGCGGCCAGCTGTCTGCGTGGGGCCAGGAGGTCCAGGCTCAGGCTGGGTCAGAAAGGGCAATAGTGCCCAGGTCAGCCCTTATATTTGGGGTACAGCCGAGTGGCGTGCAGGTTGATCCTCATTTGGGGTTTCTGGGTAGCCCAAGAGGGCAATGTTTTTGTTGTGGAGGGCAGGCAGAGTGCAGCATTGTAGTTCTGGATTGCCAAACTGGAGGGCTTGTGGGCCAGTAGTCTGAGGACGGAAGTCTGAGAACCCAAGCTAGGCCTAGATTTCTGGGTGAGGATATGGCAGGCACAATCTACAGACCTCAATCAAGATCTCATGCATCTGAAGTCAGGCCAAGAATCAGATGATCGCTCAGTTCGGACTTTCTGTCCCTGATGTCCCCTTCTTGAAGGGGGGGTGGATCACGAGGCCATGGGGGTTTTCCCACGATGGGAGTTGTGAGAAGCTCCAAACTGCCAAGATTCTTCTGCAGGACAATTGAGACCTGTTGGTTGGCTCCAGGCCAACGATTCCGAGCAGGGTTCTAAGGATGGATGGCTGGGTAGCCCACCTCGCATTCCAATTGTCTCCAAGCAAGAAGACAGGTTAGATCTGCTGGATGTGGGGAAGCAACCGAGGTGGCTGAGTTGAAATGGACTCTCTTGTGGATGTGTCCTAATATGTGTTTGTGTCTTGGAAACCGTGGAATGAAGTGGTGGCACTGGGGCCCTGAAGTATTCTCCTAAACAGAGGCTTTGATATAGCTCCAACGTGCATGTTTCCCGTGTGTAGATGAGATTTGTTCTGATGGGTGAGTCAAGAAACAGCCATATGCTGGTATTGAAATCCAGGCCTCTGAGGAGAGATGCCTGGAAACCAAAGCAATGGATCTGATTAGTGCCTAGGGGCCTGTTCGTTCCTTTTTATTTCTGGGGACATCAGTCTACGGGTCCGAGTGCAGGTAGGTGCTCAGATGGGCTCAGATTGCCCCTGTTTGTCCTGGGAAGCCACAACTATTGGGATGGCTTCAGGGCCTTTGGAGGTTATCCTATTAGTAGGGTTGTGGCCATTGGAATGGGCACATACAATTCCCTTGGAGAGGGCAAGTACAGTCCTCAGTTTTAGGTCCAGGGGCCTGAGCCTGTAGGGTCTGTAGACCAGAGCTCTTTGGACAGTTGTCTGAAAACACAAACTCGGCTTATGTTTCGGGTCATAGGTATGGCAGGACTGATCTACAGACCATGAGGATAACTCTTCGGGATATGAAAAAAAGGGCGAGTGTGAGGCTCTTGCTCAAGTTTTTGTCCCTGGATATCGTGTCACTCGTGGTCGTTAAATATCCGGGTGACTTCATGGGAAATGGACTAGTCTTACTCTCTGGGGGTTCGGCCCCGTCCAATGAGTTTGGGGTCATTCTGGGTATGGAAGAAGTCTGTTTTTTTTGTTGTTGTTGTTGATTTGTTCTGTTTGTTCTTCAACCTCAGATGTCCCACCAAATGAGGGATTCCAGAGTAGAGCCCTGGGGAGGGGCGACTGGACAACCAGAAATCTGGTTAAAAATTGGGGCCTAGGGACATGTCAAGCCCATTATGACATCAATGGTCCAGTCACTGAGAGGACTTACTAGAGGACAGGACTCACGCTGAGGTCACAATGCCTGTTTATGCTCTCATCGCACTCAAGAATGGGCGGGGCCTCATGGTGAATGCTGTTTTCTCCTACACTGAACGTTGGACAACATGCCAACCACAAGGTTTCTTGCCATGGGTCAGGAAGAGTACTGATTTCTGCATCACAGTCACCCCTGGGCAGTGATTGAAGATAAGGTCTAGGTTCTGAAGCCTGAAAACTGAGGTAGGGAAGAGATGATGACCTAAGGCCATGGCGGGTCTGATGTGCTCAGTGTGCAGTCAGCTCTCTGGGTTTTGGACAGGATGGCCGGGCTCATGTTGTGTCAGACAGTGCATTCGTGCCCAGGTTAGACTATATAATTTGCGTACATTCGAGTGCCGTATAGGTTGATCCTCATTTAAGCTGCCTGGGCATCTCGTTAGGCAATCTATTTTTTCTAGAGGGCAGGCAGAGTGCTTCATTGTCGGTCCGGATTTGCCAAACTTGAGGGCTTCGGGGCCAGGAGAGTGAGGACGGAAGTCTGAGAAAACAAACTAGACTTCGGATTCAGGGTGAGGGCACGGCAGGTACCCCCTGCAGATCTGAACCAATATCTCATGCATCTGAAGTCAGGGCAAGGATGCGACGTTGGCTCAGGTTGGAGTTTCTTTGCATGATGGCCCCTTCATGAAGGGAGCAGAATCTCGAGGCCATGGAGGTTTTCCACGTTGGGAGACGTGGGATGCCCCCTTCAAGGATTCCTTCTGCAGGACAATTGAGACCTGTTGGACAGCTCCAGGTCATCACATATGAAATGACTCCAGAGCACCGTTCGAGGATGGATGCCTGGGAAGTCCGCCTCGCTTTCCAATTGTCTCCTAGCAACTAGACAGTTTAGATCCAATGGATCTGCGAGAGCAACCAGGGTGGCAGAGTGAAATGGACTTTCCTGAGGATGGGGCCTAATGTTTGTGTCCATGAGGGCCTTGGAATGGGGCGGTGGCACCAGGACCATGAAGTATTGTCCTAAGCTTTTGACATAGCTCCCATGCACAATTTCTTTGTGGAGATGAGATTTTTTTCTGATGGGTGCCTCAGGAAATCCCCTCTGCTGGTATTGGAATCCAGGCTTTTGAGGAGACATGCCTATAAACCAAAGCAATGGATCCGATAATGGCCTCGGGTCCTGTCTGGTTCAATCTTCTTCTCTGGGGACATCCATCTATGGTACTAGTGGAGGTAGATGCTCAGCTGGTATCAACCGCCCTTTTTTGTCCCGGACGATGTACACTATTGGGTTGGCCTCAGGGACTTAGGAGGGTTCTCCTAATTTGTACTATTTTTGACAATGGAATGGGCAGAATTCCTATGGATTGGGTGGGCACAGTCCTATTGTGTGTCTCCAAGGGTCCCAGCCTTGAGGGACTGTGGCCCAGGACTTTAAGGACAGAAGTCTGAAAACACAAACTCAGGTTAGGTTTGGGGACGTAGGCATGGCACGCACGATCTACAAACCATGAGAAGAACTCTTCAGGATATGAAGAATGAGCGAGTCTGAGGCGCTTGCTCAGGCTTTTGTCTCTGGACTTTGTATCAGCGATGGCCGTGGAATGTTGGGGAGGCCTCATACGCCATGGACGAATCTTCCTCTCTGTGGATTTGGCGCGATCCCAATAGTTTTTCGTCAATCTGTGAAATGGGTGGACTCCTTTCAGGTTTGTTACCTCAGGTGTCCCACCAAAAGAGGAATTCCAAAGCAGAGCCCTGGGGAAGAGTGAAGGGACAACCCGAACTATGGTTAAAACTTGGGGCCTAGGGGCATGGCAAGCCCAATATGCTGTCTCTTCATCCAGCCACTGAGAGGACTTACCTGAGGACTGGGCTAAGGCTGAGGGTCACAATGTGTGTTTGTGACCAATGTGGCCCGCAAGCATGGGCAGGTCCTCAATGGCCACAATGGTTTCAACTACACTGAACGTTGGACAACATGCCAACCACAAGGTTCCTTGCCATGGGGAAAGAGTTCTGATTTCTGCATCATTTTCAAACCAGGGCAGTGATTGGAGATCAGGTCTAGGTTCTGAAGCCTGGAAACCGAGGTTGAGAAGAGATGACGACCTAAGGCCATGGCGGGTCTGATGGGCTCAGTGTGCGGCCAGCTGTCTGCGTGGGGCCAGGAGGTCCAGGCTCAGGCTGGGTCAGAAAGGGCAATAGTGCCCAGGTCAGCCCTTATATTTGGGGTACAGCCGAGTGGCGTGCAGGTTGATCCTCATTTGGGGTTTCTGGGTAGCCCAAGAGGGCAATGTTTTTGTTGTGGAGGGCAGGCAGAGTGCAGCATTGTAGTTCTGGATTGCCAAACTGGAGGGCTTGTGGGCCAGTAGTCTGAGGACGGAAGTCTGAGAACCCAAGCTAGGCCTAGATTTCTGGGTGAGGATATGGCAGGCACAATCTAGAGACCTCAATCAAGATCTCATGCATCTGAAGTCAGGCCAAGAATCAGATGATCGCTCAGTTCGGACTTTCTGTCCCTGATGTCCCCTTCTTGAAGGGGGGGTGGATCACGAGGCCATGGGGGTTTTCCCACGATGGGAGTTGTGAGAAGCTCCAAACTGCCAAGATTCTTCTGCAGGACAATTGAGACCTGTTGGTTGGCTCCAGGCCAACGATTCCGAGCAGGGTTCTAAGGATGGATGGCTGGGTAGCCCACCTCGCATTCCAATTGTCTCCAAGCAAGAAGACAGGTTAGATCTGCTGGATGTGGGGAAGCAACCGAGGTGGCTGAGTTGAAATGGACTCTCTTGTGGATGTGTCCTAATATGTGTTTGTGTCTTGGAAACCGTGGAATGAAGTGGTGGCACTGGGGCCCTGAAGTATTCTCCTAAACAGAGGCTTTGATATAGCTCCAACGTGCATGTTTCCCGTGTGTAGATGAGATTTGTTCTGATGGGTGAGTCAAGAAACAGCCATATGCTGGTATTGAAATCCAGGCCTCTGAGGAGAGATGCCTGGAAACCAAAGCAATGGATCTGATTAGTGCCTAGGGGCCTGTTCGTTCCTTTTTATTTCTGGGGACATCAGTCTACGGGTCCGAGTGCAGGTAGGTGCTCAGATGGGCTCAGATTGCCCCTGTTTGTCCTGGGAAGCCACAACTATTGGGATGGCTTCAGGGCCTTTGGAGGTTATCCTATTAGTAGGGTTGTGGCCATTGGAATGGGCACATACAATTCCCTTGGAGAGGGCAAGTACAGTCCTCAGTTTTAGGTCCAGGGGCCTGAGCCTGTAGGGTCTGTAGACCAGAGCTCTTTGGACAGTTGTCTGAAAACACAAACTCGGCTTATGTTTCGGGTCATAGGTATGGCAGGACTGATCTACAGACCATGAGGATAACTCTTCGGGATATGAAAAAAAGGGCGAGTGTGAGGCTCTTGCTCAAGTTTTTGTCCCTGGATATCGTGTCACTCGTGGTCGTTAAATATCCGGGTGACTTCATGGGAAATGGACTAGTCTTACTCTCTGGGGGTTCGGCCCCGTCCAATGAGTTTGGGGTCATTCTGGGTATGGAAGAAGTCTGTTTTTTTTGTTGTTGTTGTTGATTTGTTCTGTTTGTTCTTCAACCTCAGATGTCCCACCAAATGAGGGATTCCAGAGTAGAGCCCTGGGGAGGGGCGACTGGACAACCAGAAATCTGGTTAAAAATTGGGGCCTAGGGACATGTCAAGCCCATTATGACATCAATGGTCCAGTCACTGAGAGGACTTACTAGAGGACAGGACTCACGCTGAGGTCACAATGCCTGTTTATGCTCTCATCGCACTCAAGAATGGGCGGGGCCTCATGGTGAATGCTGTTTTCTCCTACACTGAACGTTGGACAACATGCCAACCACAAGGTTTCTTGCCATGGGTCAGGAAGAGTACTGATTTCTGCATCACAGTCACCCCTGGGCAGTGATTGAAGATAAGGTCTAGGTTCTGAAGCCTGAAAACTGAGGTAGGGAAGAGATGATGACCTAAGGCCATGGCGGGTCTGATGTGCTCAGTGTGCAGTCAGCTCTCTGGGTTTTGGACAGGATGGCCGGGCTCATGTTGTGTCAGACAGTGCATTCGTGCCCAGGTTAGACTATATAATTTGCGTACATTCGAGTGCCGTATAGGTTGATCCTCATTTAAGCTGCCTGGGCATCTCGTTAGGCAATCTATTTTTTCTAGAGGGCAGGCAGAGTGCTTCATTGTCGGTCCGGATTTGCCAAACTTGAGGGCTTCGGGGCCAGGAGAGTGAGGACGGAAGTCTGAGAAAACAAACTAGACTTCGGATTCAGGGTGAGGGCACGGCAGGTACCCCCTGCAGATCTGAACCAATATCTCATGCATCTGAAGTCAGGGCAAGGATGCGACGTTGGCTCAGGTTGGAGTTTCTTTGCATGATGGCCCCTTCATGAAGGGAGCAGAATCTCGAGGCCATGGAGGTTTTCCACGTTGGGAGACGTGGGATGCCCCCTTCAAGGATTCCTTCTGCAGGACAATTGAGACCTGTTGGACAGCTCCAGGTCATCACATATGAAATGACTCCAGAGCACCGTTCGAGGATGGATGCCTGGGAAGTCCGCCTCGCTTTCCAATTGTCTCCTAGCAACTAGACAGTTTAGATCCAATGGATCTGCGAGAGCAACCAGGGTGGCAGAGTGAAATGGACTTTCCTGAGGATGGGGCCTAATGTTTGTGTCCATGAGGGCCTTGGAATGGGGCGGTGGCACCAGGACCATGAAGTATTGTCCTAAGCTTTTGACATAGCTCCCATGCACAATTTCTTTGTGGAGATGAGATTTTTTTCTGATGGGTGCCTCAGGAAATCCCCTCTGCTGGTATTGGAATCCAGGCTTTTGAGGAGACATGCCTATAAACCAAAGCAATGGATCCGATAATGGCCTCGGGTCCTGTCTGGTTCAATCTTCTTCTCTGGGGACATCCATCTATGGTACTAGTGGAGGTAGATGCTCAGCTGGTATCAACCGCCCTTTTTTGTCCCGGACGATGTACACTATTGGGTTGGCCTCAGGGACTTAGGAGGGTTCTCCTAATTTGTACTATTTTTGACAATGGAATGGGCAGAATTCCTATGGATTGGGTGGGCACAGTCCTATTGTGTGTCTCCAAGGGTCCCAGCCTTGAGGGACTGTGGCCCAGGACTTTAAGGACAGAAGTCTGAAAACACAAACTCAGGTTAGGTTTGGGGACGTAGGCATGGCACGCACGATCTACAAACCATGAGAAGAACTCTTCAGGATATGAAGAATGAGCGAGTCTGAGGCGCTTGCTCAGGCTTTTGTCTCTGGACTTTGTATCAGCGATGGCCGTGGAATGTTGGGGAGGCCTCATACGCCATGGACGAATCTTCCTCTCTGTGGATTTGGCGCGATCCCAATAGTTTTTCGTCAATCTGTGAAATGGGTGGACTCCTTTCAGGTTTGTTACCTCAGGTGTCCCACCAAAAGAGGAATTCCAAAGCAGAGCCCTGGGGAAGAGTGAAGGGACAACCCGAACTATGGTTAAAACTTGGGGCCTAGGGGCATGGCAAGCCCAATATGCTGTCTCTTCATCCAGCCACTGAGAGGACTTACCTGAGGACTGGGCTAAGGCTGAGGGTCACAATGTGTGTTTGTGACCAATGTGGCCCGCAAGCATGGGCAGGTCCTCAATGGCCACAATGGTTTCAACTACACTGAACGTTGGACAACATGCCAACCACAAGGTTCCTTGCCATGGGGAAAGAGTTCTGATTTCTGCATCATTTTCAAACCAGGGCAGTGATTGGAGATCAGGTCTAGGTTCTGAAGCCTGGAAACCGAGGTTGAGAAGAGATGACGACCTAAGGCCATGGCGGGTCTGATGGGCTCAGTGTGCGGCCAGCTGTCTGCGTGGGGCCAGGAGGTCCAGGCTCAGGCTGGGTCAGAAAGGGCAATAGTGCCCAGGTCAGCCCTTATATTTGGGGTACAGCCGAGTGGCGTGCAGGTTGATCCTCATTTGGGGTTTCTGGGTAGCCCAAGAGGGCAATGTTTTTGTTGTGGAGGGCAGGCAGAGTGCAGCATTGTAGTTCTGGATTGCCAAACTGGAGGGCTTGTGGGCCAGTAGTCTGAGGACGGAAGTCTGAGAACCCAAGCTAGGCCTAGATTTCTGGGTGAGGATATGGCAGGCACAATCTAGAGACCTCAATCAAGATCTCATGCATCTGAAGTCAGGCCAAGAATCAGATGATCGCTCAGTTCGGACTTTCTGTCCCTGATGTCCCCTTCTTGAAGGGGGGGGTGGATCACGAGGCCATGGGGGTTTTCCCACGATGGGAGTTGTGAGAAGCTCCAAACTGCCAAGATTCTTCTGCAGGACAATTGAGACCTGTTGGTTGGCTCCAGGCCAACGATTCCGAGCAGGGTTCTAAGGATGGATGGCTGGGTAGCCCACCTCGCATTCCAATTGTCTCCAAGCAAGAAGACAGGTTAGATCTGCTGGATGTGGGGAAGCAACCGAGGTGGCTGAGTTGAAATGGACTCTCTTGTGGATGTGTCCTAATATGTGTTTGTGTCTTGGAAACCGTGGAATGAAGTGGTGGCACTGGGGCCCTGAAGTATTCTCCTAAACAGAGGCTTTGATATAGCTCCAACGTGCATGTTTCCCGTGTGTAGATGAGATTTGTTCTGATGGGTGAGTCAAGAAACAGCCATATGCTGGTATTGAAATCCAGGCCTCTGAGGAGAGATGCCTGGAAACCAAAGCAATGGATCTGATTAGTGCCTAGGGGCCTGTTCGTTCCTTTTTATTTCTGGGGACATCAGTCTACGGGTCCGAGTGCAGGTAGGTGCTCAGATGGGCTCAGATTGCCCCTGTTTGTCCTGGGAAGCCACAACTATTGGGATGGCTTCAGGGCCTTTGGAGGTTATCCTATTAGTAGGGTTGTGGCCATTGGAATGGGCACATACAATTCCCTTGGAGAGGGCAAGTACAGTCCTCAGTTTTAGGTCCAGGGGCCTGAGCCTGTAGGGTCTGTAGACCAGAGCTCTTTGGACAGTTGTCTGAAAACACAAACTCGGCTTATGTTTCGGGTCATAGGTATGGCAGGACTGATCTACAGACCATGAGGATAACTCTTCGGGATATGAAAAAAAGGGCGAGTGTGAGGCTCTTGCTCAAGTTTTTGTCCCTGGATATCGTGTCACTCGTGGTCGTTAAATATCCGGGTGACTTCATGGGAAATGGACTAGTCTTACTCTCTGGGGGTTCGGCCCCGTCCAATGAGTTTGGGGTCATTCTGGGTATGGAAGAAGTCTGTTTTTTTTGTTGTTGTTGTTGATTTGTTCTGTTTGTTCTTCAACCTCAGATGTCCCACCAAATGAGGGATTCCAGAGTAGAGCCCTGGGGAGGGGCGACTGGACAACCGGAAATCTGGTTAAAAATTGGGGCCTACGGACATGTCAAGCCCATTATGACATCAATGGTCCAGTCACTGAGAGGACTTACTAGAGGACAGGACTCACGCTGAGGTCACAATGCCTGTTTATGCTCTCATCGCACTCAAGAATGGGCGGGGCCTCATGGTGAATGCTGTTTTCTCCTACACTGAACGTTGGACAACATGCCAACCACAAGGTTTCTTGCCATGGGTCAGGAAGAGTACTGATTTCTGCATCACAGTCACCCCTGGGCAGTGATTGAAGATAAGGTCTAGGTTCTGAAGCCTGAAAACTGAGGTAGGGAAGAGATGATGACCTAAGGCCATGGCGGGTCTGATGTGCTCAGTGTGCAGTCAGCTCTCTGGGTTTTGGACAGGATGGCCGGGCTCATGTTGTGTCAGACAGTGCATTCGTGCCCAGGTTAGACTATATAATTTGCGTACATTCGAGTGCCGTATAGGTTGATCCTCATTTAAGCTGCCTGGGCATCTCGTTAGGCAATCTATTTTTTCTAGAGGGCAGGCAGAGTGCTTCATTGTCGGTCCGGATTTGCCAAACTTGAGGGCTTCGGGGCCAGGAGAGTGAGGACGGAAGTCTGAGAAAACAAACTAGACTTCGGATTCAGGGTGAGGGCACGGCAGGTACCCCCTGCAGATCTGAACCAATATCTCATGCATCTGAAGTCAGGGCAAGGATGCGACGTTGGCTCAGGTTGGAGTTTCTTTGCATGATGGCCCCTTCATGAAGGGAGCAGAATCTCGAGGCCATGGAGGTTTTCCACGTTGGGAGACGTGGGATGCCCCCTTCAAGGATTCCTTCTGCAGGACAATTGAGACCTGTTGGACAGCTCCAGGTCATCACATATGAAATGACTCCAGAGCACCGTTCGAGGATGGATGCCTGGGAAGTCCGCCTCGCTTTCCAATTGTCTCCTAGCAACTAGACAGTTTAGATCCAATGGATCTGCGAGAGCAACCAGGGTGGCAGAGTGAAATGGACTTTCCTGAGGATGGGGCCTAATGTTTGTGTCCATGAGGGCCTTGGAATGGGGCGGTGGCACCAGGACCATGAAGTATTGTCCTAAGCTTTTGACATAGCTCCCATGCACAATTTCTTTGTGGAGATGAGATTTTTTTCTGATGGGTGCCTCAGGAAATCCCCTCTGCTGGTATTGGAATCCAGGCTTTTGAGGAGACATGCCTATAAACCAAAGCAATGGATCCGATAATGGCCTCGGGTCCTGTCTGGTTCAATCTTCTTCTCTGGGGACATCCATCTATGGTACTAGTGGAGGTAGATGCTCAGCTGGTATCAACCGCCCTTTTTTGTCCCGGACGATGTACACTATTGGGTTGGCCTCAGGGACTTAGGAGGGTTCTCCTAATTTGTACTATTTTTGACAATGGAACGGGCAGAATTCCTATGGATTGGGTGGGCACAGTCCTATTGTGTGTCTCCAAGGGTCCCAGCCTTGAGGGACTGTGGCCCAGGACTTTAAGGACAGAAGTCTGAAAACACAAACTCAGGTTAGGTTTGGGGATGCAGGCATGGCACGCACGATCTACAAACCATGAGAAGAACTCTTCAGGATATGAAGAATGAGCGAGTCTGAGGCGCTTGCTCAGGCTTTTGTCTCTGGACTTTGTATCAGCGATGGCCGTGGAATGTTGGGGAGGCCTCATACGCCATGGACGAATCTTCCTCTCTGTGGATTTGGCGCGATCCCAATAGTTTTTCGTCAATCTGTGAAATGGGAAGACTCCTTTCAGGTTTGTTACCTCAGGTGTCCCACCAAAAGAGGAATTCCAAAGCAGAGCCCTGGGGAAGAGTGAAGGGACAACCCGAACTATGGTTAAAACTTGGGGCCTAGGGGCATGGCAAGCCCAATATGCTGTCTCTTCATCCAGCCACTGAGAGGACTTACCTGAGGACTGGGCTAAGGCTGAGGGTCACAATGTGTGTTTGTGACCAATGTGGCCCGCAAGCATGGGCAGGTCCTCAATGGCCACAATGGTTTCAACTACACTGAACGTTGGACAACATGCCAACCACAAGGTTCCTTGCCATGGGGAAAGAGTTCTGATTTCTGCATCATTTTCAAACCAGGGCAGTGATTGGAGATCAGGTCTAGGTTCTGAAGCCTGGAAACCGAGGTTGAGAAGAGATGACGACCTAAGGCCATGGCGGGTCTGATGGGCTCAGTGTGCGGCCAGCTGTCTGCGTGGGGCCAGGAGGTCCAGGCTCAGGCTGGGTCAGAAAGGGCAATAGTGCCCAGGTCAGCCCTTATATTTGGGGTACAGCCGAGTGGCGTGCAGGTTGATCCTCATTTGGGGTTTCTGGGTAGCCCAAGAGGGCAATGTTTTTGTTGTGGAGGGCAGGCAGAGTGCAGCATTGTAGTTCTGGATTGCCAAACTGGAGGGCTTGTGGGCCAGTAGTCTGAGGACGGAAGTCTGAGAACCCAAGCTAGGCCTAGATTTCTGGGTGAGGATATGGCAGGCACAATCTACAGACCTCAATCAAGATCTCATGCATCTGAAGTCAGGCCAAGAATCAGATGATCGCTCAGTTCGGACTTTCTGTCCCTGATGTCCCCTTCTTGAAGGGGGGGTGGATCACGAGGCCATGGGGGTTTTCCCACGATGGGAGTTGTGAGAAGCTCCAAACTGCCAAGATTCTTCTGCAGGACAATTGAGACCTGTTGGTTGGCTCCAGGCCAACGATTCCGAGCAGGGTTCTAAGGATGGATGGCTGGGTAGCCCACCTCGCATTCCAATTGTCTCCAAGCAAGAAGACAGGTTAGATCTGCTGGATGTGGGGAAGCAACCGAGGTGGCTGAGTTGAAATGGACTCTCTTGTGGATGTGTCCTAATATGTGTTTGTGTCTTGGAAACCGTGGAATGAAGTGGTGGCACTGGGGCCCTGAAGTATTCTCCTAAACAGAGGCTTTGATATAGCTCCAACGTGCATGTTTCCCGTGTGTAGATGAGATTTGTTCTGATGGGTGAGTCAAGAAACAGCCATATGCTGGTATTGAAATCCAGGCCTCTGAGGAGAGATGCCTGGAAACCAAAGCAATGGATCTGATTAGTGCCTAGGGGCCTGTTCGTTCCTTTTTATTTCTGGGGACATCAGTCTACGGGTCCGAGTGCAGGTAGGTGCTCAGATGGGCTCAGATTGCCCCTGTTTGTCCTGGGAAGCCACAACTATTGGGATGGCTTCAGGGCCTTTGGAGGTTATCCTATTAGTAGGGTTGTGGCCATTGGAATGGGCACATACAATTCCCTTGGAGAGGGCAAGTACAGTCCTCAGTTTTAGGTCCAGGGGCCTGAGCCTGTAGGGTCTGTAGACCAGAGCTCTTTGGACAGTTGTCTGAAAACACAAACTCGGCTTATGTTTCGGGTCATAGGTATGGCAGGACTGATCTACAGACCATGAGGATAACTCTTCGGGATATGAAAAAAAGGGCGAGTGTGAGGCTCTTGCTCAAGTTTTTGTCCCTGGATATCGTGTCACTCGTGGTCGTTAAATATCCGGGTGACTTCATGGGAAATGGACTAGTCTTACTCTCTGGGGGTTCGGCCCCGTCCAATGAGTTTGGGGTCATTCTGGGTATGGAAGAAGTCTGTTTTTTTTGTTGTTGTTGTTGATTTGTTCTGTTTGTTCTTCAACCTCAGATGTCCCACCAAATGAGGGATTCCAGAGTAGAGCCCTGGGGAGGGGCGACTGGACAACCAGAAATCTGGTTAAAAATTGGGGCCTAGGGACATGTCAAGCCCATTATGACATCAATGGTCCAGTCACTGAGAGGACTTACTAGAGGACAGGACTCACGCTGAGGTCACAATGCCTGTTTATGCTCTCATCGCACTCAAGAATGGGCGGGGCCTCATGGTGAATGCTGTTTTCTCCTACACTGAACGTTGGACAACATGCCAACCACAAGGTTTCTTGCCATGGGTCAGGAAGAGTACTGATTTCTGCATCACAGTCACCCCTGGGCAGTGATTGAAGATAAGGTCTAGGTTCTGAAGCCTGAAAACTGAGGTAGGGAAGAGATGATGACCTAAGGCCATGGCGGGTCTGATGTGCTCAGTGTGCAGTCAGCTCTCTGGGTTTTGGACAGGATGGCCGGGCTCATGTTGTGTCAGACAGTGCATTCGTGCCCAGGTTAGACTATATAATTTGCGTACATTCGAGTGCCGTATAGGTTGATCCTCATTTAAGCTGCCTGGGCATCTCGTTAGGCAATCTATTTTTTCTAGAGGGCAGGCAGAGTGCTTCATTGTCGGTCCGGATTTGCCAAACTTGAGGGCTTCGGGGCCAGGAGAGTGAGGACGGAAGTCTGAGAAAACAAACTAGACTTCGGATTCAGGGTGAGGGCACGGCAGGTACCCCCTGCAGATCTGAACCAATATCTCATGCATCTGAAGTCAGGGCAAGGATGCGACGTTGGCTCAGGTTGGAGTTTCTTTGCATGATGGCCCCTTCATGAAGGGAGCAGAATCTCGAGGCCATGGAGGTTTTCCACGTTGGGAGACGTGGGATGCCCCCTTCAAGGATTCCTTCTGCAGGACAATTGAGACCTGTTGGACAGCTCCAGGTCATCACATATGAAATGACTCCAGAGCACCGTTCGAGGATGGATGCCTGGGAAGTCCGCCTCGCTTTCCAATTGTCTCCTAGCAACTAGACAGTTTAGATCCAATGGATCTGCGAGAGCAACCAGGGTGGCAGAGTGAAATGGACTTTCCTGAGGATGGGGCCTAATGTTTGTGTCCATGAGGGCCTTGGAATGGGGCGGTGGCACCAGGACCATGAAGTATTGTCCTAAGCTTTTGACATAGCTCCCATGCACAATTTCTTTGTGGAGATGAGATTTTTTTCTGATGGGTGCCTCAGGAAATCCCCTCTGCTGGTATTGGAATCCAGGCTTTTGAGGAGACATGCCTATAAACCAAAGCAATGGATCCGATAATGGCCTCGGGTCCTGTCTGGTTCAATCTTCTTCTCTGGGGACATCCATCTATGGTACTAGTGGAGGTAGATGCTCAGCTGGTATCAACCGCCCTTTTTTGTCCCGGACGATGTACACTATTGGGTTGGCCTCAGGGACTTAGGAGGGTTCTCCTAATTTGTACTATTTTTGACAATGGAATGGGCAGAATTCCTATGGATTGGGTGGGCACAGTCCTATTGTGTGTCTCCAAGGGTCCCAGCCTTGAGGGACTGTGGCCCAGGACTTTAAGGACAGAAGTCTGAAAACACAAACTCAGGTTAGGTTTGGGGACGTAGGCATGGCACGCACGATCTACAAACCATGAGAAGAACTCTTCAGGATATGAAGAATGAGCGAGTCTGAGGCGCTTGCTCAGGCTTTTGTCTCTGGACTTTGTATCAGCGATGGCCGTGGAATGTTGGGGAGGCCTCATACGCCATGGACGAATCTTCCTCTCTGTGGATTTGGCGCGATCCCAATAGTTTTTCGTCAATCTGTGAAATGGGTGGACTCTTTCAGGTTTGTTACCTCAGGTGTCCCACCAAAAGAGGAATTCCAAAGCAGAGCCCTGGGGAAGAGTGAAGGGACAACCCGAACTATGGTTAAAACTTGGGGCCTAGGGGCATGGCAAGCCCAATATGCTGTCTCTTCATCCAGCCACTGAGAGGACTTACCTGAGGACTGGGCTAAGGCTGAGGGTCACAATGTGTGTTTGTGACCAATGTGGCCCGCAAGCATGGGCAGGTCCTCAATGGCCACAATGGTTTCAACTACACTGAACGTTGGACAACATGCCAACCACAAGGTTCCTTGCCATGGGGAAAGAGTTCTGATTTCTGCATCATTTTCAAACCAGGGCAGTGATTGGAGATCAGGTCTAGGTTCTGAAGCCTGGAAACCGAGGTTGAGAAGAGATGACGACCTAAGGCCATGGCGGGTCTGATGGGCTCAGTGTGCGGCCAGCTGTCTGCGTGGGGCCAGGAGGTCCAGGCTCAGGCTGGGTCAGAAAGGGCAATAGTGCCCAGGTCAGCCCTTATATTTGGGGTACAGCCGAGTGGCGTGCAGGTTGATCCTCATTTGGGGTTTCTGGGTAGCCCAAGAGGGCAATGTTTTTGTTGTGGAGGGCAGGCAGAGTGCAGCATTGTAGTTCTGGATTGCCAAACTGGAGGGCTTGTGGGCCAGTAGTCTGAGGACGGAAGTCTGAGAACCCAAGCTAGGCCTAGATTTCTGGGTGAGGATATGGCAGGCACAATCTACAGACCTCAATCAAGATCTCATGCATCTGAAGTCAGGCCAAGGATCAGATGATCGCTCAGTTTGGACTTTCTGTCCCTGATGTCCCCTTCTTGAAGGGGGGGTGGATCACGAGGCCATGGGGGTTTTCCCACGATGGGAGTTGTGAGAAGCTCTAAACTGCCAAGATTCTTCTGCAGGACAATTGAGACCTGTTGGTTGGCTCCAGGCCAACGATTCCGAGCAGGGTTCTAAGGATGGATGGCTGGGTAGCCCACCTCGCATTCCAATTGTCTCCAAGCAAGAAGACAGGTTAGATCTGCTGGATGTGGGGAAGCAACCGAGGTGGCTGAGTTGAAATGGACTCTCTTGTGGATGTGTCCTAATATGTGTTTGTGTCTTGGAAACCGTGGAATGAAGTGGTGGCACTGGGGCCCTGAAGTATTCTCCTAAACAGAGGCTTTGATATAGCTCCAACGTGCATGTTTCCCGTGTGTAGATGAGATTTGTTCTGATGGGTGAGTCAAGAAACAGCCATATGCTGGTATTGAAATCCAGGCCTCTGAGGAGAGATGCCTGGAAACCAAAGCAATGGATCTGATTAGTGCCTAGGGGCCTGTTCGTTCCTTTTTATTTCTGGGGACATCAGTCTACGGGTCCGAGTGCAGGTAGGTGCTCAGATGGGCTCAGATTGCCCCTGTTTGTCCTGGGAAGCCACAACTATTGGGATGGCTTCAGGGCCTTTGGAGGTTATCCTATTAGTAGGGTTGTGGCCATTGGAATGGGCACATACAATTCCCTTGGAGAGGGCAAGTACAGTCCTCAGTTTTAGGTCCAGGGGCCTGAGCCTGGAGGGTCTGTAGACCAGAGCTCTTTGGACAGTTGTCTGAAAACACAAACTCGGCTTATGTTTCGGGTCATAGGTATGGCAGGACTGATCTACAGACCATGAGGATAACTCTTCGGGATATGAAAAAAAGGGCGAGTGTGAGGCTCTTGCTCAAGTTTTTGTCCCTGGATATCGTGTCACTCGTGGTCGTTAAATATCCGGGTGACTTCATGGGAAATGGACTAGTCTTACTCTCTGGGGGTTCGGCCCCGTCCAATGAGTTTGGGGTCATTCTGGGTATGGAAGAAGTCTGTTTTTTTTGTTGTTGTTGTTGATTTGTTCTGTTTGTTCTTCAACCTCAGATGTCCCACCAAATGAGGGATTCCAGAGTAGAGCCCTGGGGAGGGGCGACTGGACAACCAGAAATCTGGTTAAAAATTGGGGCCTAGGGACATGTCAAGCCCATTATGACATCAATGGTCCAGTCACTGAGAGGACTTACTAGAGGACAGGACTCACGCTGAGGTCACAATGCCTGTTTATGCTCTCATCGCACTCAAGAATGGGCGGGGCCTCATGGTGAATGCTGTTTTCTCCTACACTGAACGTTGGACAACATGCCAACCACAAGGTTTCTTGCCATGGGTCAGGAAGAGTACTGATTTCTGCATCACAGTCACCCCTGGGCAGTGATTGAAGATAAGGTCTAGGTTCTGAAGCCTGAAAACTGAGGTAGGGAAGAGATGATGACCTAAGGCCATGGCGGGTCTGATGTGCTCAGTGTGCAGTCAGCTCTCTGGGTTTTGGACAGGATGGCCGGGCTCATGTTGTGTCAGACAGTGCATTCGTGCCCAGGTTAGACTATATAATTTGCGTACATTCGAGTGCCGTATAGGTTGATCCTCATTTAAGCTGCCTGGGCATCTCGTTAGGCAATCTATTTTTTCTAGAGGGCAGGCAGAGTGCTTCATTGTCGGTCCGGATTTGCCAAACTTGAGGGCTTCGGGGCCAGGAGAGTGAGGACGGAAGTCTGAGAAAACAAACTAGACTTCGGATTCAGGGTGAGGGCACGGCAGGTACCCCCTGCAGATCTGAACCAATATCTCATGCATCTGAAGTCAGGGCAAGGATGCGACGTTGGCTCAGGTTGGAGTTTCTTTGCATGATGGCCCCTTCATGAAGTGAGCAGAATCTCGAGGCCATGGAGGTTTTCCACGTTGGGAGACGTGGGATGCCCCCTTCAAGGATTCCTTCTGCAGGACAATTGAGACCTGTTGGACAGCTCCAGGTCATCACATATGAAATGACTCCAGAGCACCGTTCGAGGATGGATGCCTGGGAAGTCCGCCTCGCTTTCCAATTGTCTCCTAGCAACTAGACAGTTTAGATCCAATGGATCTGCGAGAGCAACCAGGGTGGCAGAGTGAAATGGACTTTCCTGAGGATGGGGCCTAATGTTTGTGTCCATGAGGGCCTTGGAATGGGGCGGTGGCACCAGGACCATGAAGTATTGTCCTAAGCTTTTGACATAGCTCCCATGCACAATTTCTTTGTGGAGATGAGATTTTTTTCTGATGGGTGCCTCAGGAAATCCCCTCTGCTGGTATTGGAATCCAGGCTTTTGAGGAGACATGCCTATAAACCAAAGCAATGGATCCGATAATGGCCTCGGGTCCTGTCTGGTTCAATCTTCTTCTCTGGGGACATCCATCTATGGTACTAGTGGAGGTAGATGCTCAGCTGGTATCAACCGCCCTTTTTTGTCCCGGACGATGTACACTATTGGGTTGGCCTCAGGGACTTAGGAGGGTTCTCCTAATTTGTACTATTTTTGACAATGGAACGGGCAGAATTCCTATGGATTGGGTGGGCACAGTCCTATTGTGTGTCTCCAAGGGTCCCAGCCTTGAGGGACTGTGGCCCAGGACTTTAAGGACAGAAGTCTGAAAACACAAACTCAGGTTAGGTTTGGGGATGCAGGCATGGCACGCACGATCTACAAACCATGAGAAGAACTCTTCAGGATATGAAGAATGAGCGAGTCTGAGGCGCTTGCTCAGGCTTTTGTCTCTGGACTTTGTATCAGCGATGGCCGTGGAATGTTGGGGAGGCCTCATACGCCATGGACGAATCTTCCTCTCTGTGGATTTGGCGCGATCCCAATAGTTTTTCGTCAATCTGTGAAATGGGAAGACTCCTTTCAGGTTTGTTACCTCAGGTGTCCCACCAAAAGAGGAATTCCAAAGCAGAGCCCTGGGGAAGAGTGAAGGGACAACCCGAACTATGGTTAAAACTTGGGGCCTAGGGGCATGGCAAGCCCAATATGCTGTCTCTTCATCCAGCCACTGAGAGGACTTACCTGAGGACTGGGCTAAGGCTGAGGGTCACAATGTGTGTTTGTGACCAATGTGGCCCGCAAGCATGGGCAGGTCCTCAATGGCCACAATGGTTTCAACTACACTGAACGTTGGACAACATGCCAACCACAAGGTTCCTTGCCATGGGGAAAGAGTTCTGATTTCTGCATCATTTTCAAACCAGGGCAGTGATTGGAGATCAGGTCTAGGTTCTGAAGCCTGGAAACCGAGGTTGAGAAGAGATGACGACCTAAGGCCATGGCGGGTCTGATGGGCTCAGTGTGCGGCCAGCTGTCTGCGTGGGGCCAGGAGGTCCAGGCTCAGGCTGGGTCAGAAAGGGCAATAGTGCCCAGGTCAGCCCTTATATTTGGGGTACAGCCGAGTGGCGTGCAGGTTGATCCTCATTTGGGGTTTCTGGGTAGCCCAAGAGGGCAATGTTTTTGTTGTGGAGGGCAGGCAGAGTGCAGCATTGTAGTTCTGGATTGCCAAACTGGAGGGCTTGTGGGCCAGTAGTCTGAGGACGGAAGTCTGAGAACCCAAGCTAGGCCTAGATTTCTGGGTGAGGATATGGCAGGCACAATCTACAGACCTCAATCAAGATCTCATGCATCTGAAGTCAGGCCAAGAATCAGATGATTGCTCAGTTCGGACTTTCTGTCCCTGATGTCCCCTTCTTGAAGGGGGGGTGGATCACGAGGCCATGGGGGTTTTCCCACGATGGGAGTTGTGAGAAGCTCCAAACTGCCAAGATTCTTCTGCAGGACAATTGAGACCTGTTGGTTGGCTCCAGGCCAACGATTCCGAGCAGGGTTCTAAGGATGGATGGCTGGGTAGCCCACCTCGCATTCCAATTGTCTCCAAGCAAGAAGACAGGTTAGATCTGCTGGATGTGGGGAAGCAACCGAGGTGGCTGAGTTGAAATGGACTCTCTTGTGGATGTGTCCTAATATGTGTTTGTGTCTTGGAAACCGTGGAATGAAGTGGTGGCACTGGGGCCCTGAAGTATTCTCCTAAACAGAGGCTTTGATATAGCTCCAACGTGCATGTTTCCCGTGTGTAGATGAGATTTGTTCTGATGGGTGAGTCAAGAAACAGCCATATGCTGGTATTGAAATCCAGGCCTCTGAGGAGAGATGCCTGGAAACCAAAGCAATGGATCTGATTAGTGCCTAGGGGCCTGTTCGTTCCTTTTTATTTCTGGGGACATCAGTCTACGGGTCCGAGTGCAGGTAGGTGCTCAGATGGGCTCAGATTGCCCCTGTTTGTCCTGGGAAGCCACAACTATTGGGATGGCTTCAGGGCCTTTGGAGGTTATCCTATTAGTAGGGTTGTGGCCATTGGAATGGGCACATACAATTCCCTTGGAGAGGGCAAGTACAGTCCTCAGTTTTAGGTCCAGGGGCCTGAGCCTGTAGGGTCTGTAGACCAGAGCTCTTTGGACAGTTGTCTGAAAACACAAACTCGGCTTATGTTTCGGGTCATAGGTATGGCAGGACTGATCTACAGACCATGAGGATAACTCTTCGGGATATGAAAAAAAGGGCGAGTGTGAGGCTCTTGCTCAAGTTTTTGTCCCTGGATATCGTGTCACTCGTGGTCGTTAAATATCCGGGTGACTTCATGGGAAATGGACTAGTCTTACTCTCTGGGGGTTCGGCCCCGTCCAATGAGTTTGGGGTCATTCTGGGTATGGAAGAAGTCTGTTTTTTTTGTTGTTGTTGTTGATTTGTTCTGTTTGTTCTTCAACCTCAGATGTCCCACCAAATGAGGGATTCCAGAGTAGAGCCCTGGGGAGGGGCGACTGGACAACCAGAAATCTGGTTAAAAATTGGGGCCTAGGGACATGTCAAGCCCATTATGACATCAATGGTCCAGTCACTGAGAGGACTTACTAGAGGACAGGACTCACGCTGAGGTCACAATGCCTGTTTATGCTCTCATCGCACTCAAGAATGGGCGGGGCCTCATGGTGAATGCTGTTTTCTCCTACACTGAACGTTGGACAACATGCCAACCACAAGGTTTCTTGCCATGGGTCAGGAAGAGTACTGATTTCTGCATCACAGTCACCCCTGGGCAGTGATTGAAGATAAGGTCTAGGTTCTGAAGCCTGAAAACTGAGGTAGGGAAGAGATGATGACCTAAGGCCATGGCGGGTCTGATGTGCTCAGTGTGCAGTCAGCTCTCTGGGTTTTGGACAGGATGGCCGGGCTCATGTTGTGTCAGACAGTGCATTCGTGCCCAGGTTAGACTATATAATTTGCGTACATTCGAGTGCCGTATAGGTTGATCCTCATTTAAGCTGCCTGGGCATCTCGTTAGGCAATCTATTTTTTCTAGAGGGCAGGCAGAGTGCTTCATTGTCGGTCCGGATTTGCCAAACTTGAGGGCTTCGGGGCCAGGAGAGTGAGGACGGAAGTCTGAGAAAACAAACTAGACTTCGGATTCAGGGTGAGGGCACGGCAGGTACCCCCTGCAGATCTGAACCAATATCTCATGCATCTGAAGTCAGGGCAAGGATGCGACGTTGGCTCAGGTTGGAGTTTCTTTGCATGATGGCCCCTTCATGAAGGGAGCAGAATCTCGAGGCCATGGAGGTTTTCCACGTTGGGAGACGTGGGATGCCCCCTTCAAGGATTCCTTCTGCAGGACAATTGAGACCTGTTGGACAGCTCCAGGTCATCACATATGAAATGACTCCAGAGCACCGTTCGAGGATGGATGCCTGGGAAGTCCGCCTCGCTTTCCAATTGTCTCCTAGCAACTAGACAGTTTAGATCCAATGGATCTGCGAGAGCAACCAGGGTGGCAGAGTGAAATGGACTTTCCTGAGGATGGGGCCTAATGTTTGTGTCCATGAGGGCCTTGGAATGGGGCGGTGGCACCAGGACCATGAAGTATTGTCCTAAGCTTTTGACATAGCTCCCATGCACAATTTCTTTGTGGAGATGAGATTTTTTTCTGATGGGTGCCTCAGGAAATCCCCTCTGCTGGTATTGGAATCCAGGCTTTTGAGGAGACATGCCTATAAACCAAAGCAATGGATCCGATAATGGCCTCGGGTCCTGTCTGGTTCAATCTTCTTCTCTGGGGACATCCATCTATGGTACTAGTGGAGGTAGATGCTCAGCTGGTATCAACCGCCCTTTTTTGTCCCGGACGATGTACACTATTGGGTTGGCCTCAGGGACTTAGGAGGGTTCTCCTAATTTGTACTATTTTTGACAATGGAATGGGCAGAATTCCTATGGATTGGGTGGGCACAGTCCTATTGTGTGTCTCCAAGGGTCCCAGCCTTGAGGGACTGTGGCCCAGGACTTTAAGGACAGAAGTCTGAAAACACAAACTCAGGTTAGGTTTGGGGACGTAGGCATGGCACGCACGATCTACAAACCATGAGAAGAACTCTTCAGGATATGAAGAATGAGCGAGTCTGAGGCGCTTGCTCAGGCTTTTGTCTCTGGACTTTGTATCAGCGATGGCCGTGGAATGTTGGGGAGGCCTCATACGCCATGGACGAATCTTCCTCTCTGTGGATTTGGCGCGATCCCAATAGTTTTTCGTCAATCTGTGAAATGGGTGGACTCTTTCAGGTTTGTTACCTCAGGTGTCCCACCAAAAGAGGAATTCCAAAGCAGAGCCCTGGGGAAGAGTGAAGGGACAACCCGAACTATGGTTAAAACTTGGGGCCTAGGGGCATGGCAAGCCCAATATGCTGTCTCTTCATCCAGCCACTGAGAGGACTTACCTGAGGACTGGGCTAAGGCTGAGGGTCACAATGTGTGTTTGTGACCAATGTGGCCCGCAAGCATGGGCAGGTCCTCAATGGCCACAATGGTTTCAACTACACTGAACGTTGGACAACATGCCAACCACAAGGTTCCTTGCCATGGGGAAAGAGTTCTGATTTCTGCATCATTTTCAAACCAGGGCAGTGATTGGAGATCAGGTCTAGGTTCTGAAGCCTGGAAACCGAGGTTGAGAAGAGATGACGACCTAAGGCCATGGCGGGTCTGATGGGCTCAGTGTGCGGCCAGCTGTCTGCGTGGGGCCAGGAGGTCCAGGCTCAGGCTGGGTCAGAAAGGGCAATAGTGCCCAGGTCAGCCCTTATATTTGGGGTACAGCCGAGTGGCGTGCAGGTTGATCCTCATTTGGGGTTTCTGGGTAGCCCAAGAGGGCAATGTTTTTGTTGTGGAGGGCAGGCAGAGTGCAGCATTGTAGTTCTGGATTGCCAAACTGGAGGGCTTGTGGGCCAGTAGTCTGAGGACGGAAGTCTGAGAACCCAAGCTAGGCCTAGATTTCTGGGTGAGGATATGGCAGGCACAATCTACAGACCTCAATCAAGATCTCATGCATCTGAAGTCAGGCCAAGGATCAGATGATCGCTCAGTTTGGACTTTCTGTCCCTGATGTCCCCTTCTTGAAGGGGGGGTGGATCACGAGGCCATGGGGGTTTTCCCACGATGGGAGTTGTGAGAAGCTCTAAACTGCCAAGATTCTTCTGCAGGACAATTGAGACCTGTTGGTTGGCTCCAGGCCAACGATTCCGAGCAGGGTTCTAAGGATGGATGGCTGGGTAGCCCACCTCGCATTCCAATTGTCTCCAAGCAAGAAGACAGGTTAGATCTGCTGGATGTGGGGAAGCAACCGAGGTGGCTGAGTTGAAATGGACTCTCTTGTGGATGTGTCCTAATATGTGTTTGTGTCTTGGAAACCGTGGAATGAAGTGGTGGCACTGGGGCCCTGAAGTATTCTCCTAAACAGAGGCTTTGATATAGCTCCAACGTGCATGTTTCCCGTGTGTAGATGAGATTTGTTCTGATGGGTGAGTCAAGAAACAGCCATATGCTGGTATTGAAATCCAGGCCTCTGAGGAGAGATGCCTGGAAACCAAAGCAATGGATCTGATTAGTGCCTAGGGGCCTGTTCGTTCCTTTTTATTTCTGGGGACATCAGTCTACGGGTCCGAGTGCAGGTAGGTGCTCAGATGGGCTCAGATTGCCCCTGTTTGTCCTGGGAAGCCACAACTATTGGGATGGCTTCAGGGCCTTTGGAGGTTATCCTATTAGTAGGGTTGTGGCCATTGGAATGGGCACATACAATTCCCTTGGAGAGGGCAAGTACAGTCCTCAGTTTTAGGTCCAGGGGCCTGAGCCTGTAGGGTCTGTAGACCAGAGCTCTTTGGACAGTTGTCTGAAAACACAAACTCGGCTTATGTTTCGGGTCATAGGTATGGCAGGACTGATCTACAGACCATGAGGATAACTCTTCGGGATATGAAAAAAAGGGCGAGTGTGAGGCTCTTGCTCAAGTTTTTGTCCCTGGATATCGTGTCACTCGTGGTCGTTAAATATCCGGGTGACTTCATGGGAAATGGACTAGTCTTACTCTCTGGGGGTTCGGCCCCGTCCAATGAGTTTGGGGTCATTCTGGGTATGGAAGAAGTCTGTTTTTTTTGTTGTTGTTGTTGATTTGTTCTGTTTGTTCTTCAACCTCAGATGTCCCACCAAATGAGGGATTCCAGAGTAGAGCCCTGGGGAGGGGCGACTGGACAACCAGAAATCTGGTTAAAAATTGGGGCCTAGGGACATGTCAAGCCCATTATGACATCAATGGTCCAGTCACTGAGAGGACTTACTAGAGGACAGGACTCACGCTGAGGTCACAATGCCTGTTTATGCTCTCATCGCACTCAAGAATGGGCGGGGCCTCATGGTGAATGCTGTTTTCTCCTACACTGAACGTTGGACAACATGCCAACCACAAGGTTTCTTGCCATGGGTCAGGAAGAGTACTGATTTCTGCATCACAGTCACCCCTGGGCAGTGATTGAAGATAAGGTCTAGGTTCTGAAGCCTGAAAACTGAGGTAGGGAAGAGATGATGACCTAAGGCCATGGCGGGTCTGATGTGCTCAGTGTGCAGTCAGCTCTCTGGGTTTTGGACAGGATGGCCGGGCTCATGTTGTGTCAGACAGTGCATTCGTGCCCAGGTTAGACTATATAATTTGCGTACATTCGAGTGCCGTATAGGTTGATCCTCATTTAAGCTGCCTGGGCATCTCGTTAGGCAATCTATTTTTTCTAGAGGGCAGGCAGAGTGCTTCATTGTCGGTCCGGATTTGCCAAACTTGAGGGCTTCGGGGCCAGGAGAGTGAGGACGGAAGTCTGAGAAAACAAACTAGACTTCGGATTCAGGGTGAGGGCACGGCAGGTACCCCCTGCAGATCTGAACCAATATCTCATGCATCTGAAGTCAGGGCAAGGATGCGACGTTGGCTCAGGTTGGAGTTTCTTTGCATGATGGCCCCTTCATGAAGGGAGCAGAATCTCGAGGCCATGGAGGTTTTCCACGTTGGGAGACGTGGGATGCCCCCTTCAAGGATTCCTTCTGCAGGACAATTGAGACCTGTTGGACAGCTCCAGGTCATCACATATGAAATGACTCCAGAGCACCGTTCGAGGATGGATGCCTGGGAAGTCCGCCTCGCTTTCCAATTGTCTCCTAGCAACTAGACAGTTTAGATCCAATGGATCTGCGAGAGCAACCAGGGTGGCAGAGTGAAATGGACTTTCCTGAGGATGGGGCCTAATGTTTGTGTCCATGAGGGCCTTGGAATGGGGCGGTGGCACCAGGACCATGAAGTATTGTCCTAAGCTTTTGACATAGCTCCCATGCACAATTTCTTTGTGGAGATGAGATTTTTTTCTGATGGGTGCCTCAGGAAATCCCCTCTGCTGGTATTGGAATCCAGGCTTTTGAGGAGACATGCCTATAAACCAAAGCAATGGATCCGATAATGGCCTCGGGTCCTGTCTGGTTCAATCTTCTTCTCTGGGGACATCCATCTACGGTACTAGTGGAGGTAGATGCTCAGCTGGTATCAACCGCCCTTTTTTGTCCCGGACGATGTACACTATTGGGTTGGCCTCAGGGACTTAGGAGGGTTCTCCTAATTTGTACTATTTTTGACAATGGAATGGGCAGAATTCCTATGGATTGGGTGGGCACAGTCCTATTGTGTGTCTCCAAGGGTCCCAGCCTTGAGGGACTGTGGCCCAGGACTTTAAGGACAGAAGTCTGAAAACACAAACTCAGGTTAGGTTTGGGGACGTAGGCATGGCACGCACGATCTACAAACCATGAGAAGAACTCTTCAGGATATGAAGAATGAGCGAGTCTGAGGCGCTTGCTCAGGCTTTTGTCTCTGGACTTTGTATCAGCGATGGCCGTGGAATGTTGGGGAGGCCTCATACGCCATGGACGAATCTTCCTCTCTGTGGATTTGGCGCGATCCCAATAGTTTTTCGTCAATCTGTGAAATGGGTGGACTCCTTTCAGGTTTGTTACCTCAGGTGTCCCACCAAAAGAGGAATTCCAAAGCAGAGCCCTGGGGAAGAGTGAAGGGACAACCCGAACTATGGTTAAAACTTGGGGCCTAGGGGCATGGCAAGCCCAATATGCTGTCTCTTCATCCAGCCACTGAGAGGACTTACCTGAGGACTGGGCTAAGGCTGAGGGTCACAATGTGTGTTTGTGACCAATGTGGCCCGCAAGCATGGGCAGGTCCTCAATGGCCACAATGGTTTCAACTACACTGAACGTTGGACAACATGCCAACCACAAGGTTCCTTGCCATGGGGAAAGAGTTCTGATTTCTGCATCATTTTCAAACCAGGGCAGTGATTGGAGATCAGGTCTAGGTTCTGAAGCCTGGAAACCGAGGTTGAGAAGAGATGACGACCTAAGGCCATGGCGGGTCTGATGGGCTCAGTGTGCGGCCAGCTGTCTGCGTGGGGCCAGGAGGTCCAGGCTCAGGCTGGGTCAGAAAGGGCAATAGTGCCCAGGTCAGCCCTTATATTTGGGGTACAGCCGAGTGGCGTGCAGGTTGATCCTCATTTGGGGTTTCTGGGTAGCCCAAGAGGGCAATGTTTTTGTTGTGGAGGGCAGGCAGAGTGCAGCATTGTAGTTCTGGATTGCCAAACTGGAGGGCTTGTGGGCCAGTAGTCTGAGGACGGAAGTCTGAGAACCCAAGCTAGGCCTAGATTTCTGGGTGAGGATATGGCAGGCACAATCTAGAGACCTCAATCAAGATCTCATGCATCTGAAGTCAGGCCAAGGATCAGATGATCGCTCAGTTTGGACTTTCTGTCCCTGATGTCCCCTTCTTGAAGGGGGGGGTGGATCACGAGGCCATGGGGGTTTTCCCACGATGGGAGTTGTGAGAAGCTCCAAACTGCCAAGATTCTTCTGCAGGACAATTGAGACCTGTTGGTTGGCTCCAGGCCAACGATTCCGAGCAGGGTTCTAAGGATGGATGGCTGGGTAGCCCACCTCGCATTCCAATTGTCTCCAAGCAAGAAGACAGGTTAGATCTGCTGGATGTGGGGAAGCAACCGAGGTGGCTGAGTTGAAATGGACTCTCTTGTGGATGTGTCCTAATATGTGTTTGTGTCTTGGAAACCGTGGAATGAAGTGGTGGCACTGGGGCCCTGAAGTATTCTCCTAAACAGAGGCTTTGATATAGCTCCAACGTGCATGTTTCCCGTGTGTAGATGAGATTTGTTCTGATGGGTGAGTCAAGAAACAGCCATATGCTGGTATTGAAATCCAGGCCTCTGAGGAGAGATGCCTGGAAACCAAAGCAATGGATCTGATTAGTGCCTAGGGGCCTGTTCGTTCCTTTTTATTTCTGGGGACATCAGTCTACGGGTCCGAGTGCAGGTAGGTGCTCAGATGGGCTCAGATTGCCCCTGTTTGTCCTGGGAAGCCACAACTATTGGGATGGCTTCAGGGCCTTTGGAGGTTATCCTATTAGTAGGGTTGTGGCCATTGGAATGGGCACATACAATTCCCTTGGAGAGGGCAAGTACAGTCCTCAGTTTTAGGTCCAGGGGCCTGAGCCTGTAGGGTCTGTAGACCAGAGCTCTTTGGACAGTTGTCTGAAAACACAAACTCGGCTTATGTTTCGGGTCATAGGTATGGCAGGACTGATCTACAGACCATGAGGATAACTCTTCGGGATATGAAAAAAAGGGCGAGTGTGAGGCTCTTGCTCAAGTTTTTGTCCCTGGATATCGTGTCACTCGTGGTCGTTAAATATCCGGGTGACTTCATGGGAAATGGACTAGTCTTACTCTCTGGGGGTTCGGCCCCGTCCAATGAGTTTGGGGTCATTCTGGGTATGGAAGAAGTCTGTTTTTTTTGTTGTTGTTGTTGATTTGTTCTGTTTGTTCTTCAACCTCAGATGTCCCACCAAATGAGGGATTCCAGAGTAGAGCCCTGGGGAGGGGCGACTGGACAACCAGAAATCTGGTTAAAAATTGGGGCCTACGGACATGTCAAGCCCATTATGACATCAATGGTCCAGTCACTGAGAGGACTTACTAGAGGACAGGACTCACGCTGAGGTCACAATGCCTGTTTATGCTCTCATCGCACTCAAGAATGGGCGGGGCCTCATGGTGAATGCTGTTTTCTCCTACACTGAACGTTGGACAACATGCCAACCACAAGGTTTCTTGCCATGGGTCAGGAAGAGTACTGATTTCTGCATCACAGTCACCCCTGGGCAGTGATTGAAGATAAGGTCTAGGTTCTGAAGCCTGAAAACTGAGGTAGGGAAGAGATGATGACCTAAGGCCATGGCGGGTCTGATGTGCTCAGTGTGCAGTCAGCTCTCTGGGTTTTGGACAGGATGGCCGGGCTCATGTTGTGTCAGACAGTGCATTCGTGCCCAGGTTAGACTATATAATTTGCGTACATTCGAGTGCCGTATAGGTTGATCCTCATTTAAGCTGCCTGGGCATCTCGTTAGGCAATCTATTTTTTCTAGAGGGCAGGCAGAGTGCTTCATTGTCGGTCCGGATTTGCCAAACTTGAGGGCTTCGGGGCCAGGAGAGTGAGGACGGAAGTCTGAGAAAACAAACTAGACTTCGGATTCAGGGTGAGGGCACGGCAGGTACCCCCTGCAGATCTGAACCAATATCTCATGCATCTGAAGTCAGGGCAAGGATGCGACGTTGGCTCAGGTTGGAGTTTCTTTGCATGATGGCCCCTTCATGAAGGGAGCAGAATCTCGAGGCCATGGAGGTTTTCCACGTTGGGAGACGTGGGATGCCCCCTTCAAGGATTCCTTCTGCAGGACAATTGAGACCTGTTGGACAGCTCCAGGTCATCACATATGAAATGACTCCAGAGCACCGTTCGAGGATGGATGCCTGGGAAGTCCGCCTCGCTTTCCAATTGTCTCCTAGCAACTAGACAGTTTAGATCCAATGGATCTGCGAGAGCAACCAGGGTGGCAGAGTGAAATGGACTTTCCTGAGGATGGGGCCTAATGTTTGTGTCCATGAGGGCCTTGGAATGGGGCGGTGGCACCAGGACCATGAAGTATTGTCCTAAGCTTTTGACATAGCTCCCATGCACAATTTCTTTGTGGAGATGAGATTTTTTTCTGATGGGTGCCTCAGGAAATCCCCTCTGCTGGTATTGGAATCCAGGCTTTTGAGGAGACATGCCTATAAACCAAAGCAATGGATCCGATAATGGCCTCGGGTCCTGTCTGGTTCAATCTTCTTCTCTGGGGACATCCATCTATGGTACTAGTGGAGGTAGATGCTCAGCTGGTATCAACCGCCCTTTTTTGTCCCGGACGATGTACACTATTGGGTTGGCCTCAGGGACTTAGGAGGGTTCTCCTAATTTGTACTATTTTTGACAATGGAATGGGCAGAATTCCTATGGATTGGGTGGGCACAGTCCTATTGTGTGTCTCCAAGGGTCCCAGCCTTGAGGGACTGTGGCCCAGGACTTTAAGGACAGAAGTCTGAAAACACAAACTCAGGTTAGGTTTGGGGACGCAGGCATGGCACGCACGATCTACAAACCATGAGAAGAACTCTTCAGGATATGAAGAATGAGCGAGTCTGAGGCGCTTGCTCAGGCTTTTGTCTCTGGACTTTGTATCAGCGATGGCCGTGGAATGTTGGGGAGGCCTCATACGCCATGGACGAATCTTCCTCTCTGTGGATTTGGCGCGATCCCAATAGTTTTTCGTCAATCTGTGAAATGGGAAGACTCCTTTCAGGTTTGTTACCTCAGGTGTCCCACCAAAAGAGGAATTCCAAAGCAGAGCCCTGGGGAAGAGTGAAGGGACAACCCGAACTATGGTTAAAACTTGGGGCCTAGGGGCATGGCAAGCCCAATATGCTGTCTCTTCATCCAGCCACTGAGAGGACTTACCTGAGGACTGGGCTAAGGCTGAGGGTCACAATGTGTGTTTGTGACCAATGTGGCCCGCAAGCATGGGCAGGTCCTCAATGGCCACAATGGTTTCAACTACACTGAACGTTGGACAACATGCCAACCACAAGGTTTCTTGCCATGGGGAAAGAGTTCTGATTTCTGCATCATTTTCAAACCAGGGCAGTGATTGGAGATCAGGTCTAGGTTCTGAAGCCTGGAAACCGAGGTTGAGAAGAGATGACGACCTAAGGCCATGGCGGGTCTGATGGGCTCAGTGTGCGGCCAGCTGTCTGCGTGGGGCCAGGAGGTCCAGGCTCAGGCTGGGTCAGAAAGGGCAATAGTGCCCAGGTCAGCCCTTATATTTGGGGTACAGCCGAGTGGCGTGCAGGTTGATCCTCATTTGGGGTTTCTGGGTAGCCCAAGAGGGCAATGTTTTTGTTGTGGAGGGCAGGCAGAGTGCAGCATTGTAGTTCTGGATTGCCAAACTGGAGGGCTTGTGGGCCAGTAGTCAGAGGACGGAAGTCTGAGAACCCAAGCTAGGCCTAGATTTCTGGGTGAGGATATGGCAGGCACAATCTACAGACCTCAATCAAGATCTCATGCATCTGAAGTCAGGCCAAGGATCAGATGATCGCTCAGTTTGGACTTTCTGTCCCTGATGTCCCCTTCTTGAAGGGGGGGTGGATCACGAGGCCATGGGGGTTTTCCCATGATGGGAGTTGTGAGAAGCTCCAAACTGCCAAGATTCTTCTGCAGGACAATTGAGACCTGTTGGTTGGCTCCAGGCCAACGATTCCGAGCAGGGTTCTAAGGATGGATGGCTGGGTAGCCCACCTCGCATTCCAATTGTCTCCAAGCAAGAAGACAGGTTAGATCTGCTGGATGTGGGGAAGCAACCGAGGTGGCTGAGTTGAAATGGACTCTCTTGTGGATGTGTCCTAATATGTGTTTGTGTCTTGGAAACCGTGGAATGAAGTGGTGGCACTGGGGCCCTGAAGTATTCTCCTAAACAGAGGCTTTGATATAGCTCCAACGTGCATGTTTCCCGTGTGTAGATGAGATTTGTTCTGATGGGTGAGTCAAGAAACAGCCATATGCTGGTATTGAAATCCAGGCCTCTGAGGAGAGATGCCTGGAAACCAAAGCAATGGATCTGATTAGTGCCTAGGGGCCTGTTCGTTCCTTTTTATTTCTGGGGACATCAGTCTACGGGTCCGAGTGCAGGTAGGTGCTCAGATGGGCTCAGATTGCCCCTGTTTGTCCTGGGAAGCCACAACTATTGGGATGGCTTCAGGGCCTTTGGAGGTTATCCTATTAGTAGGTTTGTGGCCATTGGAATGGGCACATACAATTCCCTTGGAGAGGGAAAGTACAGTCCTCAGTTTTAGGTCCAGGGGCCTGAGCCTGTAGGGTCTGTAGACCAGAGCTCTTTGGACAGTTGTCTGAAAACACAAACTCGGCTTATGTTTCGGGTCATAGGTATGGCAGGACTGATCTACAGACCATGAGGATAACTCTTCGGGATATGAAAAAAAGGGCGAGTGTGAGGCTCTTGCTCAAGTTTTTGTCCCTGGATATCGTGTCACTCGTGGTCGTTAAATATCCGGGTGACTTCATGGGAAATGGACTAGTCTTACTCTCTGGGGGTTCGGCCCTGTCCAATGAGTTTGGGGTCATTCTGGGTATGGAAGAAGTCTGTTTTTTTTGTTGTTGTTGTTGATTTGTTCTGTTTGTTCTTCAACCTCAGATGTCCCACCAAATGAGGGATTCCAGAGTAGAGCCCTGGGGAGGGGCGACTGGACAACCAGAAATCTGGTTAAAAATTGGGGCCTAGGGACATGTCAAGCCCATTATGACATCAATGGTCCAGTCACTGAGAGGACTTACTAGAGGACAGGACTCACGCTGAGGTCACAATGCCTGTTTATGCTCTCATCGCACTCAAGAATGGGCGGGGCCTCATGGTGAATGCTGTTTTCTCCTACACTGAACGTTGGACAACATGCCAACCACAAGGTTTCTTGCCATGGGTCAGGAAGAGTACTGATTTCTGCATCACAGTCACCCCTGGGCAGTGATTGAAGATAAGGTCTAGGTTCTGAAGCCTGAAAACTGAGGTAGGGAAGAGATGATGACCTAAGGCCATGGCGGGTCTGATGTGCTCAGTGTGCAGTCAGCTCTCTGGGTTTTGGACAGGATGGCCGGGCTCATGTTGTGTCAGACAGTGCATTCGTGCCCAGGTTAGACTATATAATTTGCGTACATTCGAGTGCCGTATAGGTTGATCCTCATTTAAGCTGCCTGGGCATCTCGTTAGGCAATCTATTTTTTCTAGAGGGCAGGCAGAGTGCTTCATTGTCGGTCCGGATTTGCCAAACTTGAGGGCTTCGGGGCCAGGAGAGTGAGGACGGAAGTCTGAGAAAACAAACTAGACTTCGGATTCAGGGTGAGGGCACGGCAGGTACCCCCTGCAGATCTGAACCAATATCTCATGCATCTGAAGTCAGGGCAAGGATGCGACGTTGGCTCAGGTTGGAGTTTCTTTGCATGATGGCCCCTTCATGAAGGGAGCAGAATCTCGAGGCCATGGAGGTTTTCCACGTTGGGAGACGTGGGATGCCCCCTTCAAGGATTCCTTCTGCAGGACAATTGAGACCTGTTGGACAGCTCCAGGTCATCACATATGAAATGACTCCAGAGCACCATTCGAGGATGGATGCCTGGGAAGTCCGCCTCGCTTTCCAATTGTCTCCTAGCAACTAGACAGTTTAGATCCAATGGATCTGCGAGAGCAACCAGGGTGGCAGAGTGAAATGGACTTTCCTGAGGATGGGGCCTAATGTTTGTGTCCATGAGGGCCTTGGAATGGGGCGGTGGCACCAGGACCATGAAGTATTGTCCTAAGCTTTTGACATAGCTCCCATGCACAATTTCTTTGTGGAGATGAGATTTTTTCTGATGGGTGCCTCAGGAAATCCCCTCTGCTGGTATTGGAATCCAGGCTTTTGAGGAGACATGCCTATAAACCAAAGCAATGGATCCGATAATGGCCTCGGGTCCTGTCTGGTTCAATCTTCTTCTCTGGGGACATCCATCTATGGTACTAGTGGAGGTAGATGCTCAGCTGGTATCAACCGCCCTTTTTTGTCCCGGACGATGTACACTATTGGGTTGGACTCAGGGACTTAGGAGGGTTCTCCTAATTTGTACTATTTTTGACAATGGAATGGGCAGAATTCCTATGGATTGGGTGGGCACAGTCCTATTGTGTGTCTCCAAGGGTCCCAGCCTTGAGGGACTGTGGCCCAGGACTTTAAGGACAGAAGTCTGAAAACACAAACTCAGGTTAGGTTTGGGGACGCAGGCATGGCACGCACGATCTACAAACCATGAGAAGAACTCTTCAGGATATGAAGAATGAGCGAGTCTGAGGCGCTTGCTCAGGCTTTTGTCTCTGGACTTTGTATCAGCGATGGCCGTGGAATGTTGGGGAGGCCTCATACGCCATGGACGAATCTTCCTCTCTGTGGATTTGGTGCGATCCCAATAGTTTTTCGTCAATCTGTGAAATGGGAAGACTCCTTTCAGGTTTGTTACCTCAGGTGTCCCACCAAAAGAGGAATTCCAAAGCAGAGCCCTGGGGAAGAGTGAAGGGACAACCCGAACTATGGTTAAAACTTGGGGCCTAGGGGCATGGCAAGCCCAATATGCTGTCTCTTCATCCAGCCACTGAGAGGACTTACCTGAGGACTGGGCTAAGGCTGAGGGTCACAATGTGTGTTTGTGACCAATGTGGCCCGCAAGCATGGGCAGGTCCTCAATGGCCACAATGGTTTCAACTACACTGAACGTTGGACAACATGCCAACCACAAGGTTTCTTGCCATGGGGAAAGAGTTCTGATTTCTGCATCATTTTCAAACCAGGGCAGTGATTGGAGATCAGGTCTAGGTTCTGAAGCCTGGAAACCGAGGTTGAGAAGAGATGACGACCTAAGGCCATGGCGGGTCTGATGGGCTCAGTGTGCGGCCAGCTGTCTGCGTGGGGCCAGGAGGTCCAGGCTCAGGCTGGGTCAGAAAGGGCAATAGTGCCCAGGTCAGCCCTTATATTTGGGGTACAGCCGAGTGGCGTGCAGGTTGATCCTCATTTGGGGTTTCTGGGTAGCCCAAGAGGGAAATGTTTTTGTTGTGGAGGGCAGGCAGAGTGCAGCATTGTAGTTCTGGATTGCCAAACTGGAGGGCTTGTGGGCCAGTAGTCTGAGGACGGAAGTCTGAGAACCCAAGCTAGGCCTAGATTTCTGGGTGAGGATATGGCAGGCACAATCTACAGACCTCAATCAAGATCTCATGCATCTGAAGTCAGGCCAAGGATCAGATGATCGCTCAGTTTGGACTTTCTGTCCCTGATGTCCCCTTCTTGAAGGGGGGGTGGATCACGAGGCCATGGGGGTTTTCCCATGATGGGAGTTGTGAGAAGCTCCAAACTGCCAAGATTCTTCTGCAGGACAATTGAGACCTGTTGGTTGGCTCCAGGCCAACGATTCCGAGCAGGGTTCTAAGGATGGATGGCTGGGTAGCCCACCTCGCATTCCAATTGTCTCCAAGCAAGAAGAAAGGTTAGATCTGCTGGATGTGGGGAAGCAACCGAGGTGGCTGAGTTGAAATGGACTCTCTTGTGGATGTGTCCTAATATGTGTTTGTGTCTTGGAAACCGTAAATGAAGTGGTGGCACTGGGGCCCTGAAGTATTCTCCTAAACAGAGGCTTTGATATAGCTCCAACGTGCATGTTTCCCGTGTGTAGATGAGATTTGTTCTGATGGGTGAGTCAAGAAACAGCCATATGCTGGTATTGAAATCCAGGCCTCTGAGGAGAGATGCCTGGAAACCAAAGCAATGGATCTGATTAGTGCCTAGGGGCCTGTTCGTTCCTTTTTATTTCTGGGGACATCAGTCTACGGGTCCGAGTGCAGGTAGGTGCTCAGATGGGCTCAGATTGCCCCTGTTTGTCCTGGGAAGCCACAACTATTGGGATGGCTTCAGGGCCTTTGGAGGTTATCCTATTAGTAGGGTTGTGGCCATTGGAATGGGCACATACAATTCCCTTGGAGAGGGCAAGTACAGTCCTCAGTTTTAGGTCCAGGGGCCTGAGCCTGTAGGGTCTGTAGACCAGAGCTCTTTGGACAGTTGTCTGAAAACACAAACTCGGCTTATGTTTCGGGTCATAGGTATGGCAGGACTGATCTACAGACCATGAGGATAACTCTTCGGGATATGAAAAAAAGGGCGAGTGTGAGGCTCTTGCTCAAGTTTTTGTCCCTGGATATCGTGTCACTCGTGGTCGTTAAATATCCGGGTGACTTCATGGGAAATGGACTAGTCTTACTCTCTGGGGGTTCGGCCCCGTCCAATGAGTTTGGGGTCATTCTGGGTATGGAAGAAGTCTGTTTTTTTTGTTGTTGTTGTTGATTTGTTCTGTTTGTTCTTCAACCTCAGATGTCCCACCAAATGAGGGATTCCAGAGTAGAGCCCTGGGGAGGGGCGACTGGACAACCAGAAATCTGGTTAAAAATTGGGGCCTAGGGACATGTCAAGCCCATTATGACATCAATGGTCCAGTCACTGAGAGGACTTACTAGAGGACAGGACTCACGCTGAGGTCACAATGCCTGTTTATGCTCTCATCGCACTCAAGAATGGGCGGGGCCTCATGGTGAATGCTGTTTTCTCCTACACTGAACGTTGGACAACATGCCAACCACAAGGTTTCTTGCCATGGGTCAGGAAGAGTACTGATTTCTGCATCACAGTCACCCCTGGGCAGTGATTGAAGATAAGGTCTAGGTTCTGAAGCCTGAAAACTGAGGTAGGGAAGAGATGATGACCTAAGGCCATGGCGGGTCTGATGTGCTCAGTGTGCAGTCAGCTCTCTGGGTTTTGGACAGGATGGCCGGGCTCATGTTGTGTCAGACAGTGCATTCGTGCCCAGGTTAGACTATATAATTTGCGTACATTCGAGTGCCGTATAGGTTGATCCTCATTTAAGCTGCCTGGGCATCTCGTTAGGCAATCTATTTTTTCTAGAGGGCAGGCAGAGTGCTTCATTGTCGGTCCGGATTTGCCAAACTTGAGGGCTTCGGGGCCAGGAGAGTGAGGACGGAAGTCTGAGAAAACAAACTAGACTTCGGATTCAGGGTGAGGGCACGGCAGGTACCCCCTGCAGATCTGAACCAATATCTCATGCATCTGAAGTCAGGGCAAGGATGCGACGTTGGCTCAGGTTGGAGTTTCTTTGCATGATGGCCCCTTCATGAAGGGAGCAGAATCTCGAGGCCATGGAGGTTTTCCACGTTGGGAGACGTGGGATGCCCCCTTCAAGGATTCCTTCTGCAGGACAATTGAGACCTGTTGGACAGCTCCAGGTCATCACATATGAAATGACTCCAGAGCACCGTTCGAGGATGGATGCCTGGGAAGTCCGCCTCGCTTTCCAATTGTCTCCTAGCAACTAGACAGTTTAGATCCAATGGATCTGCGAGAGCAACCAGGGTGGCAGAGTGAAATGGACTTTCCTGAGGATGGGGCCTAATGTTTGTGTCCATGAGGGCCTTGGAATGGGGCGGTGGCACCAGGACCATGAAGTATTGTCCTAAGCTTTTGACATAGCTCCCATGCACAATTTCTTTGTGGAGATGAGATTTTTTTCTGATGGGTGCCTCAGGAAATCCCCTCTGCTGGTATTGGAATCCAGGCTTTTGAGGAGACATGCCTATAAACCAAAGCAATGGATCCGATAATGGCCTCGGGTCCTGTCTGGTTCAATCTTCTTCTCTGGGGACATCCATCTATGGTACTAGTGGAGGTAGATGCTCAGCTGGTATCAACCGCCCTTTTTTGTCCCGGACGATGTACACTATTGGGTTGGCCTCAGGGACTTAGGAGGGTTCTCCTAATTTGTACTATTTTTGACAATGGAATGGGCAGAATTCCTATGGATTGGGTGGGCACAGTCCTATTGTGTGTCTCCAAGGGTCCCAGCCTTGAGGGACTGTGGCCCAGGACTTTAAGGACAGAAGTCTGAAAACACAAACTCAGGTTAGGTTTGGGGACGTAGGCATGGCACGCACGATCTACAAACCATGAGAAGAACTCTTCAGGATATGAAGAATGAGCGAGTCTGAGGCGCTTGCTCAGGCTTTTGTCTCTGGACTTTGTATCAGCGATGGCCGTGGAATGTTGGGGAGGCCTCATACGCCATGGACGAATCTTCCTCTCTGTGGATTTGGCGCGATCCCAATAGTTTTTCGTCAATCTGTGAAATGGGTGGACTCCTTTCAGGTTTGTTACCTCAGGTGTCCCACCAAAAGAGGAATTCCAAAGCAGAGCCCTGGGGAAGAGTGAAGGGACAACCCGAACTATGGTTAAAACTTGGGGCCTAGGGGCATGGCAAGCCCAATATGCTGTCTCTTCATCCAGCCACTGAGAGGACTTACCTGAGGACTGGGCTAAGGCTGAGGGTCACAATGTGTGTTTGTGACCAATGTGGCCCGCAAGCATGGGCAGGTCCTCAATGGCCACAATGGTTTCAACTACACTGAACGTTGGACAACATGCCAACCACAAGGTTCCTTGCCATGGGGAAAGAGTTCTGATTTCTGCATCATTTTCAAACCAGGGCAGTGATTGGAGATCAGGTCTAGGTTCTGAAGCCTGGAAACCGAGGTTGAGAAGAGATGACGACCTAAGGCCATGGCGGGTCTGATGGGCTCAGTGTGCGGCCAGCTGTCTGCGTGGGGCCAGGAGGTCCAGGCTCAGGCTGGGTCAGAAAGGGCAATAGGGCCCAGGTCAGCCCTTATATTTGGGGTACAGCCGAGTGGCGTGCAGGTTGATCCTCATTTGGGGTTTCTGGGTAGCCCAAGAGGGAAATGTTTTTGTTGTGGAGGGCAGGCAGAGTGCAGCATTGTAGTTCTGGATTGCCAAACTGGAGGGCTTGTGGGCCAGTAGTCTGAGGACGGAAGTCTGAGAACCCAAGCTAGGCCTAGATTTCTGGGTGAGGATATGGCAGGCACAATCTACAGACCTCAATCAAGATCTCATGCATCTGAAGTCAGGCCAAGGATCAGATGATCGCTCAGTTTGGACTTTCTGTCCCTGATGTCCCCTTCTTGAAGGGGGGGTGGATCACGAGGCCATGGGGGTTTTCCCATGATGGGAGTTGTGAGAAGCTCCAAACTGCCAAGATTCTTCTGCAGGACAATTGAGACCTGTTGGTTGGCTCCAGGCCAACGATTCCGAGCAGGGTTCTAAGGATGGATGGCTGGGTAGCCCACCTCGCATTCCAATTGTCTCCAAGCAAGAAGACAGGTTAGATCTGCTGGATGTGGGGAAGCAACCGAGGTGGCTGAGTTGAAATGGACTCTCTTGTGGATGTGTCCTAATATGTGTTTGTGTCTTGGAAACCGTAAATGAAGTGGTGGCACTGGGGCCCTGAAGTATTCTCCTAAACAGAGGCTTTGATATAGCTCCAACGTGCATGTTTCCCGTGTGTAGATGAGATTTGTTCTGATGGGTGAGTCAAGAAACAGCCATATGCTGGTATTGAAATCCAGGCCTCTGAGGAGAGATGCCTGGAAACCAAAGCAATGGATCTGATTAGTGCCTAGGGGCCTGTTCGTTCCTTTTTATTTCTGGGGACATCAGTCTACGGGTCCGAGTGCAGGTAGGTGCTCAGATGGGCTCAGATTGCCCCTGTTTGTCCTGGGAAGCCACAACTATTGGGATGGCTTCAGGGCCTTTGGAGGTTATCCTATTAGTAGGGTTGTGGCCATTGGAATGGGCACATACAATTCCCTTGGAGAGGGCAAGTACAGTCCTCAGTTTTAGGTCCAGGGGCCTGAGCCTGTAGGGTCTGTAGACCAGAGCTCTTTGGACAGTTGTCTGAAAACACAAACTCGGCTTATGTTTCGGGTCATAGGTATGGCAGGACTGATCTACAGACCATGAGGATAACTCTTCGGGATATGAAAAAAAGGGCGAGTGTGAGGCTCTTGCTCAAGTTTTTGTCCCTGGATATCGTGTCACTCGTGGTCGTTAAATATCCGGGTGACTTCATGGGAAATGGACTAGTCTTACTCTCTGGGGGTTCGGCCCCGTCCAATGAGTTTGGGGTCATTCTGGGTATGGAAGAAGTCTGTTTTTTTTGTTGTTGTTGTTGATTTGTTCTGTTTGTTCTTCAACCTCAGATGTCCCACCAAATGAGGGATTCCAGAGTAGAGCCCTGGGGAGGGGCGACTGGACAACCAGAAATCTGGTTAAAAATTGGGGCCTAGGGACATGTCAAGCCCATTATGACATCAATGGTCCAGTCACTGAGAGGACTTACTAGAGGACAGGACTCACGCTGAGGTCACAATGCCTGTTTATGCTCTCATCGCACTCAAGAATGGGCGGGGCCTCATGGTGAATGCTGTTTTCTCCTACACTGAACGTTGGACAACATGCCAACCACAAGGTTTCTTGCCATGGGTCAGGAAGAGTACTGATTTCTGCATCACAGTCACCCCTGGGCAGTGATTGAAGATAAGGTCTAGGTTCTGAAGCCTGAAAACTGAGGTAGGGAAGAGATGATGACCTAAGGCCATGGCGGGTCTGATGTGCTCAGTGTGCAGTCAGCTCTCTGGGTTTTGGACAGGATGGCCGGGCTCATGTTGTGTCAGACAGTGCATTCGTGCCCAGGTTAGACTATATAATTTGCGTACATTCGAGTGCCGTATAGGTTGATCCTCATTTAAGCTGCCTGGGCATCTCGTTAGGCAATCTATTTTTTCTAGAGGGCAGGCAGAGTGCTTCATTGTCGGTCCGGATTTGCCAAACTTGAGGGCTTCGGGGCCAGGAGAGTGAGGACGGAAGTCTGAGAAAACAAACTAGACTTCGGATTCAGGGTGAGGGCACGGCAGGTACCCCCTGCAGATCTGAACCAATATCTCATGCATCTGAAGTCAGGGCAAGGATGCGACGTTGGCTCAGGTTGGAGTTTCTTTGCATGATGGCCCCTTCATGAAGGGAGCAGAATCTCGAGGCCATGGAGGTTTTCCACGTTGGGAGACGTGGGATGCCCCCTTCAAGGATTCCTTCTGCAGGACAATTGAGACCTGTTGGACAGCTCCAGGTCATCACATATGAAATGACTCCAGAGCACCGTTCGAGGATGGATGCCTGGGAAGTCCGCCTCGCTTTCCAATTGTCTCCTAGCAACTAGACAGTTTAGATCCAATGGATCTGCGAGAGCAACCAGGGTGGCAGAGTGAAATGGACTTTCCTGAGGATGGGGCCTAATGTTTGTGTCCATGAGGGCCTTGGAATGGGGCGGTGGCACCAGGACCATGAAGTATTGTCCTAAGCTTTTGACATAGCTCCCATGCACAATTTCTTTGTGGAGATGAGATTTTTTTCTGATGGGTGCCTCAGGAAATCCCCTCTGCTGGTATTGGAATCCAGGCTTTTGAGGAGACATGCCTATAAACCAAAGCAATGGATCCGATAATGGCCTCGGGTCCTGTCTGGTTCAATCTTCTTCTCTGGGGACATCCATCTATGGTACTAGTGGAGGTAGATGCTCAGCTGGTATCAACCGCCCTTTTTTGTCCCGGACGATGTACACTATTGGGTTGGCCTCAGGGACTTAGGAGGGTTCTCCTAATTTGTACTATTTTTGACAATGGAATGGGCAGAATTCCTATGGATTGGGTGGGCACAGTCCTATTGTGTGTCTCCAAGGGTCCCAGCCTTGAGGGACTGTGGCCCAGGACTTTAAGGACAGAAGTCTGAAAACACAAACTCAGGTTAGGTTTGGGGACGTAGGCATGGCACGCACGATCTACAAACCATGAGAAGAACTCTTCAGGATATGAAGAATGAGCGAGTCTGAGGCGCTTGCTCAGGCTTTTGTCTCTGGACTTTGTATCAGCGATGGCCGTGGAATGTTGGGGAGGCCTCATACGCCATGGACGAATCTTCCTCTCTGTGGATTTGGCGCGATCCCAATAGTTTTTCGTCAATCTGTGAAATGGGTGGACTCTTTCAGGTTTGTTACCTCAGGTGTCCCACCAAAAGAGGAATTCCAAAGCAGAGCCCTGGGGAAGAGTGAAGGGACAACCCGAACTATGGTTAAAACTTGGGGCCTAGGGGCATGGCAAGCCCAATATGCTGTCTCTTCATCCAGCCACTGAGAGGACTTACCTGAGGACTGGGCTAAGGCTGAGGGTCACAATGTGTGTTTGTGACCAATGTGGCCCGCAAGCATGGGCAGGTCCTCAATGGCCACAATGGTTTCAACTACACTGAACGTTGGACAACATGCCAACCACAAGGTTCCTTGCCATGGGGAAAGAGTTCTGATTTCTGCATCATTTTCAAACCAGGGCAGTGATTGGAGATCAGGTCTAGGTTCTGAAGCCTGGAAACCGAGGTTGAGAAGAGATGACGACCTAAGGCCATGGCGGGTCTGATGGGCTCAGTGTGCGGCCAGCTGTCTGCGTGGGGCCAGGAGGTCCAGGCTCAGGCTGGGTCAGAAAGGGCAATAGGGCCCAGGTCAGCCCTTATATTTGGGGTACAGCCGAGTGGCGTGCAGGTTGATCCTCATTTGGGGTTTCTGGGTAGCCCAAGAGGGCAATGTTTTTGTTGTGGAGGGCAGGCAGAGTGCAGCATTGTAGTTCTGGATTGCCAAACTGGAGGGCTTGTGGGCCAGTAGTCTGAGGACGGAAGTCTGAGAACCCAAGCTAGGCCTAGATTTCTGGGTGAGGATATGGCAGGCACAATCTACAGACCTCAATCAAGATCTCATGCATCTGAAGTCAGGCCAAGGATCAGATGATCGCTCAGTTTGGACTTTCTGTCCCTGATGTCCCCTTCTTGAAGGGGGGGTGGATCACGAGGCCATGGGGGTTTTCCCACGATGGGAGTTGTGAGAAGCTCTAAACTGCCAAGATTCTTCTGCAGGACAATTGAGACCTGTTGGTTGGCTCCAGGCCAACGATTCCGAGCAGGGTTCTAAGGATGGATGGCTGGGTAGCCCACCTCGCATTCCAATTGTCTCCAAGCAAGAAGACAGGTTAGATCTGCTGGATGTGGGGAAGCAACCGAGGTGGCTGAGTTGAAATGGACTCTCTTGTGGATGTGTCCTAATATGTGTTTGTGTCTTGGAAACCGTGGAATGAAGTGGTGGCACTGGGGCCCTGAAGTATTCTCCTAAACAGAGGCTTTGATATAGCTCCAACGTGCATGTTTCCCGTGTGTAGATGAGATTTGTTCTGATGGGTGAGTCAAGAAACAGCCATATGCTGGTATTGAAATCCAGGCCTCTGAGGAGAGATGCCTGGAAACCAAAGCAATGGATCTGATTAGTGCCTAGGGGCCTGTTCGTTCCTTTTTATTTCTGGGGACATCAGTCTACGGGTCCGAGTGCAGGTAGGTGCTCAGATGGGCTCAGATTGCCCCTGTTTGTCCTGGGAAGCCACAACTATTGGGATGGCTTCAGGGCCTTTGGAGGTTATCCTATTAGTAGGGTTGTGGCCATTGGAATGGGCACATACAATTCCCTTGGAGAGGGCAAGTACAGTCCTCAGTTTTAGGTCCAGGGGCCTGAGCCTGTAGGGTCTGTAGACCAGAGCTCTTTGGACAGTTGTCTGAAAACACAAACTCGGCTTATGTTTCGGGTCATAGGTATGGCAGGACTGATCTACAGACCATGAGGATAACTCTTCGGGATATGAAAAAAAGGGCGAGTGTGAGGCTCTTGCTCAAGTTTTTGTCCCTGGATATCGTGTCACTCGTGGTCGTTAAATATCCGGGTGACTTCATGGGAAATGGACTAGTCTTACTCTCTGGGGGTTCGGCCCCGTCCAATGAGTTTGGGGTCATTCTGGGTATGGAAGAAGTCTGTTTTTTTTGTTGTTGTTGTTGATTTGTTCTGTTTGTTCTTCAACCTCAGATGTCCCACCAAATGAGGGATTCCAGAGTAGAGCCCTGGGGAGGGGCGACTGGACAACCAGAAATCTGGTTAAAAATTGGGGCCTAGGGACATGTCAAGCCCATTATGACATCAATGGTCCAGTCACTGAGAGGACTTACTAGAGGACAGGACTCACGCTGAGGTCACAATGCCTGTTTATGCTCTCATCGCACTCAAGAATGGGCGGGGCCTCATGGTGAATGCTGTTTTCTCCTACACTGAACGTTGGACAACATGCCAACCACAAGGTTTCTTGCCATGGGTCAGGAAGAGTACTGATTTCTGCATCACAGTCACCCCTGGGCAGTGATTGAAGATAAGGTCTAGGTTCTGAAGCCTGAAAACTGAGGTAGGGAAGAGATGATGACCTAAGGCCATGGCGGGTCTGATGTGCTCAGTGTGCAGTCAGCTCTCTGGGTTTTGGACAGGATGGCCGGGCTCATGTTGTGTCAGACAGTGCATTCGTGCCCAGGTTAGACTATATAATTTGCGTACATTCGAGTGCCGTATAGGTTGATCCTCATTTAAGCTGCCTGGGCATCTCGTTAGGCAATCTATTTTTTCTAGAGGGCAGGCAGAGTGCTTCATTGTCGGTCCGGATTTGCCAAACTTGAGGGCTTCGGGGCCAGGAGAGTGAGGACGGAAGTCTGAGAAAACAAACTAGACTTCGGATTCAGGGTGAGGGCACGGCAGGTACCCCCTGCAGATCTGAACCAATATCTCATGCATCTGAAGTCAGGGCAAGGATGCGACGTTGGCTCAGGTTGGAGTTTCTTTGCATGATGGCCCCTTCATGAAGGGAGCAGAATCTCGAGGCCATGGAGGTTTTCCACGTTGGGAGACGTGGGATGCCCCCTTCAAGGATTCCTTCTGCAGGACAATTGAGACCTGTTGGACAGCTCCAGGTCATCACATATGAAATGACTCCAGAGCACCGTTCGAGGATGGATGCCTGGGAAGTCCGCCTCGCTTTCCAATTGTCTCCTAGCAACTAGACAGTTTAGATCCAATGGATCTGCGAGAGCAACCAGGGTGGCAGAGTGAAATGGACTTTCCTGAGGATGGGGCCTAATGTTTGTGTCCATGAGGGCCTTGGAATGGGGCGGTGGCACCAGGACCATGAAGTATTGTCCTAAGCTTTTGACATAGCTCCCATGCACAATTTCTTTGTGGAGATGAGATTTTTTTCTGATGGGTGCCTCAGGAAATCCCCTCGGCTGGTATTGGAATCCAGGCTTTTGAGGAGACATGCCTATAAACCAAGGCAATGGATCCGATAATGGCCTCGGGTCCTGTCTGGTTCAATCTTCTTCTCTGGGGACATCCATCTACGGTACTAGTGGAGGTAGATGCTCAGCTGGTATCAACCGCCCTTTTTTGTCCCGGACGATGTACACTATTGGGTTGGCCTCAGGGACTTAGGAGGGTTCTCCTAATTTGTACTATTTTTGACAATGGAATGGGCAGAATTCCTATGGATTGGGTGGGCACAGTCCTATTGTGTGTCTCCAAGGGTCCCAGCCTTGAGGGAATGTGGCCCAGGACTTTAAGGACAGAAGTCTGAAAACACAAACTCAGGTTAGGTTTGGGGACGTAGGCATGGCACGCACGATCTACAAACCATGAGAAGTAATCTTCAGGATATGAAGAATGAGAGAGTCTGAGGCGCTTACTCAGGCTTTTGTCTCTGGACTTTGTATCAGCGATGGCCGTGGAATGTTGGGGAGGCCTCATACGCCATGGACGAATCTTCCTCTCTGCGGATTTGGCGCGATCCTAATAGTTTTTCGTCAATCTGTGAAATGGGTGGACTCCTTTCAGGTTTGTTACCTCAGGTGTCCCACCAAAAGAGGAATTCCAAAGCAGAGCCCTGGGGAAGAGTGAAGGGACAACCCGAACTATGGTTAAAACTTGGGGCCTAGGGTCATGGCAAGCCCAATATGCTGTCTCTTCATCCAGCCACTGAGAGGACTTACCTGAGGACTGGGCTAAGGCTGAGGGTCACAATGTGTGTTTGTGACCAATGTGGCCCGCAAGCATGGGCAGGTCCTCAATGGCCACAATGGTTTCAACTACACTGAACGTTGGACAACATGCCAACCACAAGGTTCCTTGCCATGGGGAAAGAGTTCTGATTTCTGCATCATTTTCAAACCAGGGCAGTGATTGGAGATCAGGTCTAGGTTCTGAAGCCTGGAAACCGAGGTTGAGAAGAGATGACGACCTAAGGCCATGGCGGGTCTGATGGGCTCAGTGTGCGGCCAGCTGTCTGCGTGGGGCCAGGAGGTCCAGGCTCAGGCTGGGTCAGAAAGGGCAATAGGGCCCAGGTCAGCCCTTATATTTGGGGTACAGCCGAGTGGGGTGCAGGTTGATCCTCATTTGGGGTTTCTGGGTAGCCCAAGAGGGCAATGTTTTTGTTGTGGAGGGCAGGCAGAGTGCAGCATTGTAGTTCTGGATTGCCAAACTGGAGGGCTTGTGGGCCAGTAGTCTGAGGACGGAAGTCTGAGAACCCAAGCTAGGCCTAGATTTCTGGGTGAGGATATGGCAGGCACAATCTACAGACCTCAATCAAGATCTCATGCATCTGAAGTCAGGCCAAGGATCAGATGATCGCTCAGTTTGGACTTTCTGTCCCTGATGTCCCCTTCTTGAAGGGGGGGGTGGATCACGAGGCCATGGGGGTTTTCCCACGATGGGAGTTGTGAGAAGCTCCAAACTGCCAAGATTCTTCTGCAGGACAATTGAGACCTGTTGGTTGGCTCCAGGCCAACGATTCCGAGCAGGGTTCTAAGGATGGATGGCTGGGTAGCCCACCTCGCATTCCAATTGTCTCCAAGCAAGAAGACAGGTTAGATCTGCTGGATGTGGGGAAGCAACCGAGGTGGCTGAGTTGAAATGGACTCTCTTGTGGATGTGTCCTAATATGTGTTTGTGTCTTGGAAACCGTGGAATGAAGTGGTGGCACTGGGGCCCTGAAGTATTCTCCTAAACAGAGGCTTTGATATAGCTCCAACGTGCATGTTTCCCGTGTGTAGATGAGATTTGTTCTGATGGGTGAGTCAAGAAACAGCCATATGCTGGTATTGAAATCCAGGCCTCTGAGGAGAGATGCCTGGAAACCAAAGCAATGGATCTGATTAGTGCCTAGGGGCCTGTTCGTTCCTTTTTATTTCTGGGGACATCAGTCTACGGGTCCGAGTGCAGGTAGGTGCTCAGATGGGCTCAGATTGCCCCTGTTTGTCCTGGGAAGCCACAACTATTGGGATGGCTTCAGGGCCTTTGGAGGTTATCCTATTAGTAGGGTTGTGGCCATTGGAATGGGCACATACAATTCCCTTGGAGAGGGCAAGTACAGTCCTCAGTTTTAGGTCCAGGGGCCTGAGCCTGTAGGGTCTGTAGACCAGAGCTCTTTGGACAGTTGTCTGAAAACACAAACTCGGCTTATGTTTCGGGTCATAGGTATGGCAGGACTGATCTACAGACCATGAGGATAACTCTTCGGGATATGAAAAAAAGGGCGAGTGTGAGGCTCTTGCTCAAGTTTTTGTCCCTGGATATCGTGTCACTCGTGGTCGTTAAATATCCGGGTGACTTCATGGGAAATGGACTAGTCTTACTCTCTGGGGGTTCGGCCCCGTCCAATGAGTTTGGGGTCATTCTGGGTATGGAAGAAGTCTGTTTTTTTTGTTGTTGTTGTTGATTTGTTCTGTTTGTTCTTCAACCTCAGATGTCCCACCAAATGAGGGATTCCAGAGTAGAGCCCTGGGGAGGGGCGACTGGACAACCAGAAATCTGGTTAAAAATTGGGGCCTAGGGACATGTCAAGCCCATTATGACATCAATGGTCCAGTCACTGAGAGGACTTACTAGAGGACAGGACTCACGCTGAGGTCACAATGCCTGTTTATGCTCTCATCGCACTCAAGAATGGGCGGGGCCTCATGGTGAATGCTGTTTTCTCCTACACTGAACGTTGGACAACATGCCAACCACAAGGTTTCTTGCCATGGGTCAGGAAGAGTACTGATTTCTGCATCACAGTCACCCCTGGGCAGTGATTGAAGATAAGGTCTAGGTTCTGAAGCCTGAAAACTGAGGTAGGGAAGAGATGATGACCTAAGGCCATGGCGGGTCTGATGTGCTCAGTGTGCAGTCAGCTCTCTGGGTTTTGGACAGGATGGCCGGGCTCATGTTGTGTCAGACAGTGCATTCGTGCCCAGGTTAGACTATATAATTTGCGTACATTCGAGTGCCGTATAGGTTGATCCTCATTTAAGCTGCCTGGGCATCTCGTTAGGCAATCTATTTTTTCTAGAGGGCAGGCAGAGTGCTTCATTGTCGGTCCGGATTTGCCAAACTTGAGGGCTTCGGGGCCAGGAGAGTGAGGACGGAAGTCTGAGAAAACAAACTAGACTTCGGATTCAGGGTGAGGGCACGGCAGGTACCCCCTGCAGATCTGAACCAATATCTCATGCATCTGAAGTCAGGGCAAGGATGCGACGTTGGCTCAGGTTGGAGTTTCTTTGCATGATGGCCCCTTCATGAAGGGAGCAGAATCTCGAGGCCATGGAGGTTTTCCACGTTGGGAGACGTGGGATGCCCCCTTCAAGGATTCCTTCTGCAGGACAATTGAGACCTGTTGGACAGCTCCAGGTCATCACATATGAAATGACTCCAGAGCACCGTTCGAGGATGGATGCCTGGGAAGTCCGCCTCGCTTTCCAATTGTCTCCTAGCAACTAGACAGTTTAGATCCAATGGATCTGCGAGAGCAACCAGGGTGGCAGAGTGAAATGGACTTTCCTGAGGATGGGGCCTAATGTTTGTGTCCATGAGGGCCTTGGAATGGGGCGGTGGCACCAGGACCATGAAGTATTGTCCTAAGCTTTTGACATAGCTCCCATGCACAATTTCTTTGTGGAGATGAGATTTTTTTCTGATGGGTGCCTCAGGAAATCCCCTCTGCTGGTATTGGAATCCAGGCTTTTGAGGAGACATGCCTATAAACCAAAGCAATGGATCCGATAATGGCCTCGGGTCCTGTCTGGTTCAATCTTCTTCTCTGGGGACATCCATCTATGGTACTAGTGGAGGTAGATGCTCAGCTGGTATCAACCGCCCTTTTTTGTCCCGGACGATGTACACTATTGGGTTGGCCTCAGGGACTTAGGAGGGTTCTCCTAATTTGTACTATTTTTGACAATGGAATGGGCAGAATTCCTATGGATTGGGTGGGCACAGTCCTATTGTGTGTCTCCAAGGGTCCCAGCCTTGAGGGACTGTGGCCCAGGACTTTAAGGACAGAAGTCTGAAAACACAAACTCAGGTTAGGTTTGGGGACGTAGGCATGGCACGCACGATCTACAAACCATGAGAAGAACTCTTCAGGATATGAAGAATGAGCGAGTCTGAGGCGCTTGCTCAGGCTTTTGTCTCTGGACTTTGTATCAGCGATGGCCGTGGAATGTTGGGGAGGCCTCATACGCCATGGACGAATCTTCCTCTCTGTGGATTTGGCGCGATCCCAATAGTTTTTCGTCAATCTGTGAAATGGGAGGACTCCTTTCAGGTTTGTTACCTCAGGTGTCCCACCAAAAGAGGAATTCCAAAGCAGAGCCCTGGGGAAGAGTGAAGGGACAACCCGAACTATGGTTAAAACTTGGGGCCTAGGGGCATGGCAAGCCCAATATGCTGTCTCTTCATCCAGCCACTGAGAGGACTTACCTGAGGACTGGGCTAAGGCTGAGGGTCACAATGTGTGTTTGTGACCAATGTGGCCCGCAAGCATGGGCAGGTCCTCAATGGCCACAAGGGTTTCAACTACACTGAACGTTGGACAACATGCCAACCACAAGGTTTCTTGCCATGGGGAAAGAGTTCTGATTTCTGCATCATTTTCAAGCCAGGGCAGTGTTTGGAGATCAGGTCTAGGTTCTGAAGCCTGGAAACCGAGGTTGAGAAGAGATGACGACCTAAGGCCATGGCGGGTCTGATGGGCTCAGTGTGCGGCCAGCTGTCTGCGTGGGGCCAGGAGGTCCAGGCTCAGGCTGGGTCAGAAAGGGCAATAGTGCCCAGGTCAGCCCTTATATTTGGGGTACAGCCGAGTGGCGTGCAGGTTGATCCTCATTTGGGGTTTCTGGGTAGCCCAAGAGGGCAATGTTTTTGTTGTGGAGGGCAGGCAGAGTGCAGCATTGTAGTTCTGGATTGCCAAACTGGAGGGCTTGTGGGCCAGTAGTCTGAGGACGGAAGTCTGAGAACCCAAGCTAAGCCTAGATTTCTGGGTGAGGATATGGCAGGCACAATCTACAGACCTCAATCAAGATCTCATGCATCTGAAGTCAGGCCAAGGATCAGATGATCGCTCAGTTTGGACTTTCTGTCCCTGATGTCCCCTTCTTGAAGGGGGGGTGGATCACGAGGCCATGGGGTTTTTCCCACGATGGGAGTTGTGCGAAGCTCCAAACTGCCAAGATTCTTCTGCAGGACAATTGAGACCTGTTGGTTGGCTCCAGGCCAACGATTCCGAGCAGGGTTCTAAGGATGGATGGCTGGGTAGCCCACCTCGCATTCCAATTGTCTCCAAGCAAGAAGACAGGTTAGATCTGCTGGATGTGGGGAAGCAACCGAGGTGGCTGAGTTGAAATGGACTCTCTTGTGGATGTGTCCTAATATGTGTTTGTGTCTTGGAAACCGTGGAATGAAGTGGTGGCACTGGGGCCCTGAAGTATTCTCCTAAACAGAGGCTTTGATATAGCTCCAACGTGCATGTTTCCCGTGTGTAGATGAGATTTGTTCTGATGGGTGAGTCAAGAAACAGCCATATGCTGGTACTGAAATCCAGGCCTCTGAGGAGAGATGCCTGGAAACCAAAGCAATGGATCTGATTAGTGCCTAGGGGCCTGTTCGTTCCTTTTTATTTCTGGGGACATCAGTCTACGGGTCCGAGTGCAGGTAGGTGCTCAGATGGGCTCAGATTGCCCCTGTTTGTCCTGGGAAGCCACAACTATTGGGATGGCTTCAGGGCCTTTGGAGGTTATCCTATTAGTAGGGTTGTGGCCATTGGAATGGGCACATACAATTCCCTTGGAGAGGGCAAGTACAGTCCTCAGTTTTAGGTCCAGGGGCCTGAGCCTGTAGGGTCTGTAGACCAGAGCTCTTTGGACAGTTGTCTGAAAACACAAACTCGGCTTATGTTTCGGGTCATAGGTATGGCAGGACTGATCTACAGACCATGAGGATAACTCTTCGGGATATGAAAAAAAGGGCGAGTGTGAGGCTCTTGCTCAAGTTTTTGTCCCTGGATATCGTGTCACTCGTGGTCGTTAAATATCCGGGTGACTTCATGGGAAATGGACTAGTCTTACTCTCTGGGGGTTCGGCCCCGTCCAATGAGTTTGGGGTCATTCTGGGTATGGAAGAAGTCTGTTTTTTTTTGTTGTTGTTGTTGATTTGTTCTGTTTGTTCTTCAACCTCAGATGTCCCACCAAATGAGGGATTCCAGAGTAGAGCCCTGGGGAGGGGCGACTGGACAACCAGAAATCTGGTTAAAAATTGGGGCCTACGGACATGTCAAGCCCATTATGACATCAATGGTCCAGTCACTGAGAGGACTTACTAGAGGACAGGACTCACGCTGAGGTCACAATGCCTGTTTATGCTCTCATCGCACTCAAGAATGGGCGGGGCCTCATGGTGAATGCTGTTTTCTCCTACACTGAACGTTGGACAACATGCCAACCACAAGGTTTCTTGCCATGGGTCAGGAAGAGTACTGATTTCTGCATCACAGTCACCCCTGGGCAGTGATTGAAGATAAGGTCTAGGTTCTGAAGCCTGAAAACTGAGGTAGGGAAGAGATGATGACCTAAGGCCATGGCGGGTCTGATGTGCTCAGTGTGCAGTCAGCTCTCTGGGTTTTGGACAGGATGGCCGGGCTCATGTTGTGTCAGACAGTGCATTCGTGCCCAGGTTAGACTATATAATTTGCGTACATTCGAGTGCCGTATAGGTTGATCCTCATTTAAGCTGCCTGGGCATCTCGTTAGGCAATCTATTTTTTCTAGAGGGCAGGCAGAGTGCTTCATTGTCGGTCCGGATTTGCCAAACTTGAGGGCTTCGGGGCCAGGAGAGTGAGGACGGAAGTCTGAGAAAACAAACTAGACTTCGGATTCAGGGTGAGGGCACGGCAGGTACCCCCTGCAGATCTGAACCAATATCTCATGCATCTGAAGTCAGGGCAAGGATGCGACGTTGGCTCAGGTTGGAGTTTCTTTGCATGATGGCCCCTTCATGAAGGGAGCAGAATCTCGAGGCCATGGAGGTTTTCCACGTTGGGAGACGTGGGATGCCCCCTTCAAGGATTCCTTCTGCAGGACAATTGAGACCTGTTGGACAGCTCCAGGTCATCACATATGAAATGACTCCAGAGCACCGTTCGAGGATGGATGCCTGGGAAGTCCGCCTCGCTTTCCAATTGTCTCCTAGCAACTAGACAGTTTAGATCCAATGGATCTGCGAGAGCAACCAGGGTGGCAGAGTGAAATGGACTTTCCTGAGGATGGGGCCTAATGTTTGTGTCCATGAGGGCCTTGGAATGGGGCGATGGCACCAGGACCATGAAGTATTGTCCTAAGCTTTTGACATAGCTCCCATGCACAATTTCTTTGTGGAGATGAGATTTTTTCTGATGGGTGCCTCAGGAAATCCCCTCTGCTGGTATTGGAATCCAGGCTTTTGAGGAGACATGCCTATAAACCAAAGCAATGGATCCGATAATGGCCTCGGGTCCTGTCTGGTTCAATCTTCTTCTCTGGGGACATCCATCTATGGTACTAGTGGAGGTAGATGCTCAGCTGGTATCAACCGCCCTTTTTTGTCCCGGACGATGTACACTATTGGGTTGGCCTCAGGGACTTAGGAGGGTTCTCCTAATTTGTACTTTTTGACAATGGAATGGGCAGAATTCCTATGGATTGGGTGGGCACAGTCCTATTGTGTGTCTCCAAGGGTCCCAGCCTTGAGGGACTGTGGCCCAGGACTTTAAGGACAGAAGTCTGAAAAAACAAACTCAGGTTAGGTTTGGGGAACGTAGGCATGGCACGCACGATCTACAAACCATGAGAAGAACTCTTCAGGATATGAAGAATGAGCGAGTCTGAGGCGCTTGCTCAGGCTTTTGTCTCTGGACTTTGTATCAGCGATGGCCGTGGAATGTTGGGGAGGCCTCATACGCCATGGACGAATCTTCCTCTCTGTGGATTTGGCGCGATCCCAATAGGTTTTCGTCAATCTGTGAAATGGGAAGACTCCTTTCAGGTTTGTTACCTCAGGTGTCCCACCAAAAGAGGAATTCCAAAGCAGAGCCCTAAGGAAGAGTGAAGGGACAACCCGAACTATGGTTAAAACTTGGGGGCTAGGGGCATGGCAAGCCCAATATGCTGTCTCTTCATCCAGCCACTGAGAGGACTTACCTGAGGACTGGGCTAAGGCTGAAGGTCACAATGTGTGTTTGTGACCAATGTGGCCCGCAAGCATGGGCAGGTCCTCAATGGCCACAATGGTTTCAACTACACTGAACGTTGGACAACATGCCAACCACAAGGTTTCTTGCCATGGGGAAAGAGTTCTGATTTCTGCATCATTTTCAAACCAGGGCAGTGATTGGAGATCAGGTCTAGGTTCTGAAGCCTGGAAACCGAGGTTGAGAAGAGATGACGACCTAAGGCCATGGCGGGTCTGATGGGCTCAGTGTGCGGCCAGCTGTCTGCATGGGGCCAGGAGGTCCAGGCTCAGGCTGGGTCAGAAAGGGCAATAGTGCCCAGGTCAGCCCTTATTTTTGGGGTACAGCCGAGTGGCGTGCAGGTTGATCCTCATTTGGGGTTTCTGGGTAGCCCAAGAGGGCAATGTTTTTGTTGTGGAGGGCAGGCAGAGTGCAGCATTGTAGTTCTGGATTGCCAAACTGGAGGGCTTGTGGGCCAGTAGTCTGAGGACGGAAGTCTGAGAACCCAAGCTAGGCCTAGATTTCTGGGTGAGGATATGGCAGGCACAATCTACAGACCTCAATCAAGATCTCATGCATCTGAAGTCAGGCCAAGGATCAGATGATCGCTCAGTTTGGACTTTCTGTCCCTGATGTCCCCTTCTTGAAGGGGGGGGTGGATCACGAGGCCATGGGGGTTTTCCCACGATGGGAGTTGTGAGAAGCTCCAAACTGCCAAGATTCTTCTGCAGGACAATTGAGACCTGTTGGTTGGTTCCAGGCCAACGATTCCGAGCAGGGTTCTAAGGATGGATGGCTGGGTAGCCCACCTCGCATTCCAATTGTCTCCAAGCAAGAAGACAGGTTAGATCTGCTGGATGTGGGGAAGCAACCGAGGTGGCTGAGTTGAAATGGACTCTCTTGTGGATGTGTCCTAATATGTGTTTGTGTCTTGGAAACCGTGGAATGAAGTGGTGGCACTGGGGCCCTGAAGTATTCTCCTAAACAGAGGCTTTGATATAGCTCCAACGTGCATGTTTCCCGTGTGTAGATGAGATTTGTTCTGATGGGTGAGTCAAGAAACAGCCATATGCTGGTATTGAAATCCAGGCCTCTGAGGAGAGATGCCTGGAAACCAAAGCAATGGATCTGATTAGTGCCTAGGGGCCTGTTCGTTCCTTTTTATTTCTGGGGACATCAGTCTACGGGTCCGAGTGCAGGTAGGTGCTCAGATGGGCTCAGATTGCCCCTGTTTGTCCTGGGAAGCCACAACTATTGGGATGGCTTCAGGGCCTTTGGAGGTTATCCTATTAGTAGGGTTGTGGCCATTGGAATGGGCACATACAATTCCCTTGGAGAGGGCAAGTACAGTCCTCAGTTTTAGGTCCAGGGGCCTGAGCCTGTAGGGTCTGTAGACCAGAGCTCTTTGGACAGTTGTCTGAAAACACAAACTCGGCTTATGTTTCGGGTCATAGGTATGGCAGGACTGATCTACAGACCATGAGGATAACTCTTCGGGATATGAAAAAAAGGGCGAGTGTGAGGCTCTTGCTCAAGTTTTTGTCCCTGGATATCGTGTCACTCGTGGTCGTTAAATATCCGGGTGACTTCATGGGAAATGGACTAGTCTTACTCTCTGGGGGTTCGGCCCCGTCCAATGAGTTTGGGGTCATTCTGGGTATGGAAGAAGTCTGTTTTTTTTGTTGTTGTTGTTGATTTGTTCTGTTTGTTCTTCAACCTCAGATGTCCCACCAAATGAGGGATTCCAGAGTAGAGCCCTGGGGAGGGGCGACTGGACAACCAGAAATCTGGTTAAAAATTGGGGCCTAGGGACATGTCAAGCCCACTATGACATCAATGGTCCAGTCACTGAGAGGACTTACTAGAGGACAGGACTCACGCTGAGGTCACAATGCCTGTTTATGCTCTCATCGCACTCAAGAATGGGCGGGGCCTCATGGTGAATGCTGTTTTCTCCTACACTGAACGTTGGACAACATGCCAACCACAAGGTTTCTTGCCATGGGTCAGGAAGAGTACTGATTTCTGCATCACAGTCACCCCTGGGCAGTGATTGAAGATAAGGTCTAGGTTCTGAAGCCTGAAAACTGAGGTAGGGAAGAGATGATGACCTAAGGCCATGGCGGGTCTGATGTGCTCAGTGTGCAGTCAGCTCTCTGGGTTTTGGACAGGATGGCCGGGCTCATGTTGTGTCAGACAGTGCATTCGTGCCCAGGTTAGACTATATAATTTGCGTACATTCGAGTGCCGTATAGGTTGATCCTCATTTAAGCTGCCTGGGCATCTCGTTAGGCAATCTATTTTTTCTAGAGGGCAGGCAGAGTGCTTCATTGTCGGTCCGGATTTGCCAAACTTGAGGGCTTCGGGGCCAGGAGAGTGAGGACGGAAGTCTGAGAAAACAAACTAGACTTCGGATTCAGGGTGAGGGCACGGCAGGTACCCCCTGCAGATCTGAACCAATATCTCATGCATCTGAAGTCAGGGCAAGGATGCGACGTTGGCTCAGGTTGGAGTTTCTTTGCATGATGGCCCCTTCATGAAGGGAGCAGAATCTCGAGGCCATGGAGGTTTTCCACGTTGGGAGACGTGGGATGCCCCCTTCAAGGATTCCTTCTGCAGGACAATTGAGACCTGTTGGACAGCTCCAGGTCATCACATATGAAATGACTCCAGAGCACCGTTCGAGGATGGATGCCTGGGAAGTCCGCCTCGCTTTCCAATTGTCTCCTAGCAACTAGACAGTTTAGATCCAATGGATCTGCGAGAGCAACCAGGGTGGCAGAGTGAAATGGACTTTCCTGAGGATGGGGCCTAATGTTTGTGTCCATGAGGGCCTTGGAATGGGGCGGTGGCACCAGGACCATGAAGTATTGTCCTAAGCTTTTGACATAGCTCCCATGCACAATTTCTTTGTGGAGATGAGATTTTTTCTGATGGGTGCCTCAGGAAATCCCCTCTGCTGGTATTGGAATCCAGGCTTTTGAGGAGACATGCCTATAAACCAAAACAATGGATCCGATAATGGCCTCGGGTCCTGTCAGGTTCAATCTTCTTCTCTGGGGACATCCATCTACGGTACTAGTGGAGGTAGATGCTCAGCTGGTATCAACCGCCCTTTTTTGTCCCGGACGATGTACACTATTGGGTTGGCCTCAGGGACTTAGGAGGGTTCTCCTAATTTGTACTATTTTTGACAATGGAATGGGCAGAATTCCTATGGATTGGGTGGGCACAGTCCTATTGTGTGTCTCCAAGGGTCCCAGCCTTGAGGGACTGTGGCCCAGGACTTTAAGGACAGAAGTCTGAAAACACAAACTCAGGTTAGGTTTGGGGACGTAGGCATGGCACGCACGATCTACAAACCATGAGAAGAACTCTTCAGGATATGAAGAATGAGCGAGTCTGAGGCGCTTGCTCAGGCTTTTGTCTCTGGACTTTGTATCAGCGATGGCCGTGGAATGTTGGGGAGGCCTCATACGCCATGGACGAATCTTCCTCTCTGTGGATTTGGCGCGATCCCAATAGTTTTTCGTCAATCTGTGAAATGGGAGGACTCCTTTCAGGTTTGTTACCTCAGGTGTCCCACCAAAAGAGGAATTCCAAAGCAGAGCCCTGGGGAAGAGTGAAGGGACAACCCGAACTATGGTTAAAACTTGGGGCCTAGGGGCATGGCAAGCCCAATATGCTGTCTCTTCATCCAGCCACTGAGAGGACTTACCTGAGGACTGGGCTAAGGCTGAGGGTCACAATGTGTGTTTGTGACCAATGTGGCCCGCAAGCATGGGCAGGTCCTAAATGGCCACAATGGTTTCAACTACACTGTACGTTGGACAACATGCCAACCACAAGGTTTCTTGCCATGGGGAAAGAGTTCTGATTTCTGCATCATTTTCAAGCCAGGGCAGTGATTGGAGATCAGGTCTAGGTTCTGAAGCCTGGAAACCGAGGTTGAGAAGAGATGACGACCTAAGGCCATGGCGGGTCTGATGGGCTCAGTGTGCGGCCAGCTGTCTGCGTGGGGCCAGGAGGTCCAGGCTCAGGCTGGGTCAGAAAGGGCAATAGTGCCCAGGTCAGCCCTTATATTTGGGGTACAGCCAAGTGGCGTGCAGGTTGATCCTCATTTGGGGTTTCTGGGTAGCCCAAGAGGGCAATGTTTTTGTTGTGGCGGGCAGGCAGAGTGCAGCATTGTAGTTCTGGATTGCCAAACTGGAGGGCTTGTGGGCCAGTAGTCTGAGGACGGAAGTCTGAGAACCCAAGCTAGGCCTAGATTTCTGGGTGAGGATATGGCAGGCACAATCTACAGACCTCAATCAAGATCTCATGCATCTGAAGTCAGGCCAAGGATCAGATGATCGCTCAGTTTGGACTTTCTGTCCCTGATGTCCCCTTCTTGAAGGGGGGGTGGATCACGAGGCCATGGGGTTTTTCCCACGATGGGAGTTGTGCGAAGCTCCAAACTGCCAAGATTCTTCTGCAGGACAATTGAGACCTGTTGGTTGGCTCCAGGCCAACGATTCCGAGCAGGGTTCTAAGGATGGATGGCTGGGTAGCCCACCTCGCATTCCAATTGTCTCCAAGCAAGAAGACAGGTTAGATCTGCTGGATGTGGGGAAGCAACCGAGGTGGCTGAGTTGAAATGGACTCTCTTGTGGATGTGTCCTAATATGTGTTTGTGTCTTGGAAACCGTGGAATGAAGTGGTGGCACTGGGGCCCTGAAGTATTCTCCTAAACAGAGGCTTTGATATAGCTCCAACGTGCATGTTTCCCGTGTGTAGATGAGATTTGTTCTGATGGGTGAGTCAAGAAACAGCCATATGCTGGTATTGAAATCCAGGCCTCTGAGGAGAGATGCCTGGAAACCAAAGCAATGGATCTGATTAGTGCCTAGGGGCCTGTTCGTTCCTTTTTATTTCTGGGGACATCAGTCTACGGGTCCGAGTGCAGGTAGGTGCTCAGATGGGCTCAGATTGCCCCTGTTTGTCCTGGGAAGCCACAACTATTGGGATGGCTTCAGGGCCTTTGGAGGTTATCCTATTAGTAGGGTTGTGGCCATTGGAATGGGCACATACAATTCCCTTGGAGAGGGCAAGTACAGTCCTCAGTTTTAGGTCCAGGGGCCTGAGCCTGTAGGGTCTGTAGACCAGAGCTCTTTGGACAGTTGTCTGAAAACACAAACTCGGCTTATGTTTCGGGTCATAGGTATGGCAGGACTGATCTACAGACCATGAGGATAACAATTCGGGATATGAAAAAAAGGGCGATTGTGAGGCTCTTGCTCAAGTTTTTGTCCCTGGATATCGTGTCACTCGTGGTCGTTAAATATCCGGGTGACTTCATGGGAAATGGACTAGTCTTACTCTCTGGGGGTTCGGCCCCGTCCAATGAGTTTGGGGTCATTCTGGGTATGGAAGAAGTCTGTTTTTTTTGTTGTTGTTGTTGATTTGTTCTGTTTGTTCTTCAACCTCAGATGTCCCACCAAATGAGGGATTCCAGAGTAGAGCCCTGGGGAGGGGCGACTGGACAACCAGAAATCTGGTTAAAAATTGGGGCCTAGGGACATGTCAAGCCCATTATGACATCAATGGTCCAGTCACTGAGAGGACTTACTAGAGGACAGGACTCACGCTGAGGTCACAATGCCTGTTTATGCTCTCATCGCACTCAAGAATGGGCGGGGCCTCATGGTGAATGCTGTTTTCTCCTACACTGAACGTTGGACAACATGCCAACCACAAGGTTTCTTGCCATGGGTCAGGAAGAGTACTGATTTCTGCATCACAGTCACCCCTGGGCAGTGATTGAAGATAAGGTCTAGGTTCTGAAGCCTGAAAACTGAGGTAGGGAAGAGATGATGACCTAAGGCCATGGCGGGTCTGATGTGCTCAGTGTGCAGTCAGCTCTTTGGGTTTTGGACAGGATGGCCGGGCTCATGTTGTGTCAGACAGTGCATTCGAGCCCAGGTTAGACTATATAATTTGCGTACATTCGAGTGCCGTATAGGTTGATCCTCATTTAAGCTGCCTGGGCATCTCGTTAGGCAATCTATTTTTTCTAGAGGGCAGGCAGAGTGCTTCATTGTCGGTCCGGATTTGCCAAACTTGAGGGCTTCGGGGCCAGGAGAGTGAGGACGGAAGTCTGAGAAAACAAACTAGACTTCGGATTCAGGGTGAGGGCACGGCAGGTACCCCCTGCAGATCTGAACCAATATCTCATGCATCTGAAGTCAGGGCAAGGATGCGACGTTGGCTCAGGTTGGAGTTTCTTTGCATGATGGCCCCTTCATGAAGGGAGCAGAATCTCGAGGCCATGGAGGTTTTCCACGTTGGGAGACGTGGGATGCCCCCTTCAAGGATTCCTTCTGCAGGACAATTGAGACCTGTTGGACAGCTCCAGGTCATCACATATGAAATGACTCCAGAGCACCGTTCGAGGATGGATGCCTGGGAAGTCCGCCTCGCTTTCCAATTGTCTCCTAGCAACTAGACAGTTTAGATCCAATGGATCTGCGAGAGCAACCAGGGTGGCAGAGTGAAATGGACTTTCCTGAGGATGGGGCCTAATGTTTGTGTCCATGAGGGCCTTGGAATGGGGCGGTGGCACCAGGACCATGAAGTATTGTCCTAAGCTTTTGACATAGCTCCCATGCACAATTTCTTTGTGGAGATGAGATTTTTTCTGATGGGTGCCTCAGGAAATCCCCTCTGCTGGTATTGGAATCCAGGCTTTTGAGGAGACATGCCTATAAACCAAAGCAATGGATCCGATAATGGCCTCGGGTCCTGTCTGGTTCAATCTTCTTCTCTGGGGACATCCATCTATGGTACTAGTGGAGGTAGATGCTCAGCTGGTATCAACCGCCCTTTTTTGTCCCGGACGATGTACACTATTGGGTTGGCCTCAGGGACTTAGGAGGGTTCTCCTAATTTGTACTATGTTTGACAATGGAATGGGCAGAATTCCTATGGATTGGGTGGGCACAGTCCTATTGTGTGTCTCCAAGGGTCCCAGCCTTGAGGGACGGTGGCCCAGGACTTTAAGGACAGAAGTCTGAAAACACAAACTCAGGTTAGGTTTGGGGACGTAGGCATGGCACGCACGATCTACAAACCATGAGAAGAACTCTTCAGGATATGAAGAATGAGCGAGTCTGAGGCGCTTGCTCAGGCTTTTGTCTCTGGACTTTGTATCAGCGATGGCCGTGGAATGTTGGGGAGGCCTCATACGCCATGGACGAATCTTCCTCTCTGTGGATTTGGCGCGATCCCAATAGTTTTTCGTCAATCTGTGAAATGGGAGGACTCCTTTCAGGTTTGTTACCTCAGGTGTCCCACCAAAAGAGGAATTCCAAAGCAGAGCCCTGGGGAAGAGTGAAGGGACAACCCGAACTATGGTTAAAATTTGGGGCCTAGGAGCATGGCAAGCCCAATATGCTGTCTCTTCATCCAGCCACTGAGAGGACTTACCTGAGGACTGGGCTAAGGCTGAGGGTCACAATGTGTGTTTGTGACCAATGTGGCCCGCAAGCATGGGCAGGTCCTAAATGGCCACAATGGTTTCAACTACACTGTACGTTGGACAACATGCCAACCACAAGGTTTCTTGCCATGGGGAAAGAGTTCTGATTTCTGCATCATTTTCAAGCCAGGGCAGTGATTGGAGATCAGGTCTAGGTTCTGAAGCCTGGAAACCGAGGTTGAGAAGAGATGACGACCTAAGGCCATGGCGGGTCTGATGGGCTCAGTGTGCGGCCAGCTGTCTGCGTGGGGCCAGGAGGTCCAGGCTCAGGCTGGGTCAGAAAGGGCAATAGTGCCCAGGTCAGCCCTTATATTTGGGGTACAGCCAAGTGGCGTGCAGGTTGATCCTCATTTGGGGTTTCTGGGTAGCCCAAGAGGGCAATGTTTTTGTTGTGGCGGGCAGGCAGAGTGCAGCATTGTAGTTCTGGATTGCCAAACTGGAGGGCTTGTGGGCCAGTAGTCTGAGGACGGAAGTCTGAGAACCCAAGCTAGGCCTAGATTTCTGGGTGAGGATATGGCAGGCACAATCTACAGACCTCAATCAAGATCTCATGCATCTGAAGTCAGGCCAAGGATCAGATGATCGCTCAGTTTGGACTTTCTGTCCCTGATGTCCCCTTCTTGAAGGGGGGGTGGATCACGAGGCCATGGGGTTTTTCCCACGATGGGAGTTGTGCGAAGCTCCAAACTGCCAAGATTCTTCTGCAGGACAATTGAGACCTGTTGGTTGGCTCCAGGCCAACGATTCCGAGCAGGGTTCTAAGGATGGATGGCTGGGTAGCCCACCTCGCATTCCAATTGTCTCCAAGCAAGAAGACAGGTTAGATCTGCTGGATGTGGGGAAGCAACCGAGGTGGCTGAGTTGAAATGGACTCTCTTGTGGATGTGTCCTAATATGTGTTTGTGTCTTGGAAACCGTGGAATGAAGTGGTGGCACTGGGGCCCTGAAGTATTCTCCTAAACAGAGGCTTTGATATAGCTCCAACGTGCATGTTTCCCGTGTGTAGATGAGATTTGTTCTGATGGGTGAGTCAAGAAACAGCCATATGCTGGTACTGAAATCCAGGCCTCTGAGGAGAGATGCCTGGAAACCAAAGCAATGGATCTGATTAGTGCCTAGGGGCCTGTTCGTTCCTTTTTATTTCTGGGGACATCAGTCTACGGGTCCGAGTGCAGGTAGGTGCTCAGATGGGCTCAGATTGCCCCTGTTTGTCCTGGGAAGCCACAACTATTGGGATGGCTTCAGGGCCTTTGGAGGTTATCCTATTAGTAGGGTTGTGGCCATTGGAATGGGCACATACAATTCCCTTGGAGAGGGCAAGTACAGTCCTCAGTTTTAGGTCCAGGGGCCTGAGCCTGTAGGGTCTGTAGACCAGAGCTCTTTGGACAGTTGTCTGAAAACACAAACTCGGCTTATGTTTCGGGTCATAGGTATGGCAGGACTGATCTACAGACCATGAGGATAACTCTTCGGGATATGAAAAAAAGGGCGAGTGTGAGGCTCTTGCTCAAGTTTTTGTCCCTGGATATCGTGTCACTCGTGGTCGTTAAATATCCGGGTGACTTCATGGGAAATGGACTAGTCTTACTCTCTGGGGGTTCGGCCCCGTCCAATGAGTTTGGGGTCATTCTGGGTATGGAAGAAGTCTGTTTTTTTTTGTTGTTGTTGTTGATTTGTTCTGTTTGTTCTTCAACCTCAGATGTCCCACCAAATGAGGGATTCCAGAGTAGAGCCCTGGGGAGGGGCGACTGGACAACCAGAAATCTGGTTAAAAATTGGGGCCTACGGACATGTCAAGCCCATTATGACATCAATGGTCCAGTCACTGAGAGGACTTACTAGAGGACAGGACTCACGCTGAGGTCACAATGCCTGTTTATGCTCTCATCGCACTCAAGAATGGGCGGGGCCTCATGGTGAATGCTGTTTTCTCCTACACTGAACGTTGGACAACATGCCAACCACAAGGTTTCTTGCCATGGGTCAGGAAGAGTACTGATTTCTGCATCACAGTCACCCCTGGGCAGTGATTGAAGATAAGGTCTAGGTTCTGAAGCCTGAAAACTGAGGTAGGGAAGAGATGATGACCTAAGGCCATGGCGGGTCTGATGTGCTCAGTGTGCAGTCAGCTCTCTGGGTTTTGGACAGGATGGCCGGGCTCATGTTGTGTCAGACAGTGCATTCGTGCCCAGGTTAGACTATATAATTTGCGTACATTCGAGTGCCGTATAGGTTGATCCTCATTTAAGCTGCCTGGGCATCTCGTTAGGCAATCTATTTTTTCTAGAGGGCAGGCAGAGTGCTTCATTGTCGGTCCGGATTTGCCAAACTTGAGGGCTTCGGGGCCAGGAGAGTGAGGACGGAAGTCTGAGAAAACAAACTAGACTTCGGATTCAGGGTGAGGGCACGGCAGGTACCCCCTGCAGATCTGAACCAATATCTCATGCATCTGAAGTCAGGGCAAGGATGCGACGTTGGCTCAGGTTGGAGTTTCTTTGCATGATGGCCCCTTCATGAAGGGAGCAGAATCTCGAGGCCATGGAGGTTTTCCACGTTGGGAGACGTGGGATGCCCCCTTCAAGGATTCCTTCTGCAGGACAATTGAGACCTGTTGGACAGCTCCAGGTCATCACATATGAAATGACTCCAGAGCACCGTTCGAGGATGGATGCCTGGGAAGTCCGCCTCGCTTTCCAATTGTCTCCTAGCAACTAGACAGTTTAGATCCAATGGATCTGCGAGAGCAACCAGGGTGGCAGAGTGAAATGGACTTTCCTGAGGATGGGGCCTAATGTTTGTGTCCATGAGGGCCTTGGAATGGGGCGATGGCACCAGGACCATGAAGTATTGTCCTAAGCTTTTGACATAGCTCCCATGCACAATTTCTTTGTGGAGATGAGATTTTTTCTGATGGGTGCCTCAGGAAATCCCCTCTGCTGGTATTGGAATCCAGGCTTTTGAGGAGACATGCCTATAAACCAAAGCAATGGATCCGATAATGGCCTCGGGTCCTGTCTGGTTCAATCTTCTTCTCTGGGGACATCCATCTATGGTACTAGTGGAGGTAGATGCTCAGCTGGTATCAACCGCCCTTTTTTGTCCCGGACGATGTACACTATTGGGTTGGCCTCAGGGACTTAGGAGGGTTCTCCTAATTTGTACTTTTTGACAATGGAATGGGCAGAATTCCTATGGATTGGGTGGGCACAGTCCTATTGTGTGTCTCCAAGGGTCCCAGCCTTGAGGGACTGTGGCCCAGGACTTTAAGGACAGAAGTCTGAAAAAACAAACTCAGGTTAGGTTTGGGGAACGTAGGCATGGCACGCACGATCTACAAACCATGAGAAGAACTCTTCAGGATATGAAGAATGAGCGAGTCTGAGGCGCTTGCTCAGGCTTTTGTCTCTGGACTTTGTATCAGCGATGGCCGTGGAATGTTGGGGAGGCCTCATACGCCATGGACGAATCTTCCTCTCTGTGGATTTGGCGCGATCCCAATAGGTTTTCGTCAATCTGTGAAATGGGAAGACTCCTTTCAGGTTTGTTACCTCAGGTGTCCCACCAAAAGAGGAATTCCAAAGCAGAGCCCTAAGGAAGAGTGAAGGGACAACCCGAACTATGGTTAAAACTTGGGGGCTAGGGGCATGGCAAGCCCAATATGCTGTCTCTTCATCCAGCCACTGAGAGGACTTACCTGAGGACTGGGCTAAGGCTGAAGGTCACAATGTGTGTTTGTGACCAATGTGGCCCGCAAGCATGGGCAGGTCCTCAATGGCCACAATGGTTTCAACTACACTGAACGTTGGACAACATGCCAACCACAAGGTTTCTTGCCATGGGGAAAGAGTTCTGATTTCTGCATCATTTTCAAACCAGGGCAGTGATTGGAGATCAGGTCTAGGTTCTGAAGCCTGGAAACCGAGGTTGAGAAGAGATGACGACCTAAGGCCATGGCGGGTCTGATGGGCTCAGTGTGCGGCCAGCTGTCTGCATGGGGCCAGGAGGTCCAGGCTCAGGCTGGGTCAGAAAGGGCAATAGTGCCCAGGTCAGCCCTTATTTTTGGGGTACAGCCGAGTGGCGTGCAGGTTGATCCTCATTTGGGGTTTCTGGGTAGCCCAAGAGGGCAATGTTTTTGTTGTGGAGGGCAGGCAGAGTGCAGCATTGTAGTTCTGGATTGCCAAACTGGAGGGCTTGTGGGCCAGTAGTCTGAGGACGGAAGTCTGAGAACCCAAGCTAGGCCTAGATTTCTGGGTGAGGATATGGCAGGCACAATCTACAGACCTCAATCAAGATCTCATGCATCTGAAGTCAGGCCAAGGATCAGATGATCGCTCAGTTTGGACTTTCTGTCCCTGATGTCCCCTTCTTGAAGGGGGGGGTGGATCACGAGGCCATGGGGGTTTTCCCACGATGGGAGTTGTGAGAAGCTCCAAACTGCCAAGATTCTTCTGCAGGACAATTGAGACCTGTTGGTTGGTTCCAGGCCAACGATTCCGAGCAGGGTTCTAAGGATGGATGGCTGGGTAGCCCACCTCGCATTCCAATTGTCTCCAAGCAAGAAGACAGGTTAGATCTGCTGGATGTGGGGAAGCAACCGAGGTGGCTGAGTTGAAATGGACTCTCTTGTGGATGTGTCCTAATATGTGTTTGTGTCTTGGAAACCGTGGAATGAAGTGGTGGCACTGGGGCCCTGAAGTATTCTCCTAAACAGAGGCTTTGATATAGCTCCAACGTGCATGTTTCCCGTGTGTAGATGAGATTTGTTCTGATGGGTGAGTCAAGAAACAGCCATATGCTGGTATTGAAATCCAGGCCTCTGAGGAGAGATGCCTGGAAACCAAAGCAATGGATCTGATTAGTGCCTAGGGGCCTGTTCGTTCCTTTTTATTTCTGGGGACATCAGTCTACGGGTCCGAGTGCAGGTAGGTGCTCAGATGGGCTCAGATTGCCCCTGTTTGTCCTGGGAAGCCACAACTATTGGGATGGCTTCAGGGCCTTTGGAGGTTATCCTATTAGTAGGGTTGTGGCCATTGGAATGGGCACATACAATTCCCTTGGAGAGGGCAAGTACAGTCCTCAGTTTTAGGTCCAGGGGCCTGAGCCTGTAGGGTCTGTAGACCAGAGCTCTTTGGACAGTTGTCTGAAAACACAAACTCGGCTTATGTTTCGGGTCATAGGTATGGCAGGACTGATCTACAGACCATGAGGATAACTCTTCGGGATATGAAAAAAAGGGCGAGTGTGAGGCTCTTGCTCAAGTTTTTGTCCCTGGATATCGTGTCACTCGTGGTCGTTAAATATCCGGGTGACTTCATGGGAAATGGACTAGTCTTACTCTCTGGGGGTTCGGCCCCGTCCAATGAGTTTGGGGTCATTCTGGGTATGGAAGAAGTCTGTTTTTTTTGTTGTTGTTGTTGATTTGTTCTGTTTGTTCTTCAACCTCAGATGTCCCACCAAATGAGGGATTCCAGAGTAGAGCCCTGGGGAGGGGCGACTGGACAACCAGAAATCTGGTTAAAAATTGGGGCCTAGGGACATGTCAAGCCCACTATGACATCAATGGTCCAGTCACTGAGAGGACTTACTAGAGGACAGGACTCACGCTGAGGTCACAATGCCTGTTTATGCTCTCATCGCACTCAAGAATGGGCGGGGCCTCATGGTGAATGCTGTTTTCTCCTACACTGAACGTTGGACAACATGCCAACCACAAGGTTTCTTGCCATGGGTCAGGAAGAGTACTGATTTCTGCATCACAGTCACCCCTGGGCAGTGATTGAAGATAAGGTCTAGGTTCTGAAGCCTGAAAACTGAGGTAGGGAAGAGATGATGACCTAAGGCCATGGCGGGTCTGATGTGCTCAGTGTGCAGTCAGCTCTCTGGGTTTTGGACAGGATGGCCGGGCTCATGTTGTGTCAGACAGTGCATTCGTGCCCAGGTTAGACTATATAATTTGCGTACATTCGAGTGCCGTATAGGTTGATCCTCATTTAAGCTGCCTGGGCATCTCGTTAGGCAATCTATTTTTTCTAGAGGGCAGGCAGAGTGCTTCATTGTCGGTCCGGATTTGCCAAACTTGAGGGCTTCGGGGCCAGGAGAGTGAGGACGGAAGTCTGAGAAAACAAACTAGACTTCGGATTCAGGGTGAGGGCACGGCAGGTACCCCCTGCAGATCTGAACCAATATCTCATGCATCTGAAGTCAGGGCAAGGATGCGACGTTGGCTCAGGTTGGAGTTTCTTTGCATGATGGCCCCTTCATGAAGGGAGCAGAATCTCGAGGCCATGGAGGTTTTCCACGTTGGGAGACGTGGGATGCCCCCTTCAAGGATTCCTTCTGCAGGACAATTGAGACCTGTTGGACAGCTCCAGGTCATCACATATGAAATGACTCCAGAGCACCGTTCGAGGATGGATGCCTGGGAAGTCCGCCTCGCTTTCCAATTGTCTCCTAGCAACTAGACAGTTTAGATCCAATGGATCTGCGAGAGCAACCAGGGTGGCAGAGTGAAATGGACTTTCCTGAGGATGGGGCCTAATGTTTGTGTCCATGAGGGCCTTGGAATGGGGCGGTGGCACCAGGACCATGAAGTATTGTCCTAAGCTTTTGACATAGCTCCCATGCACAATTTCTTTGTGGAGATGAGATTTTTTCTGATGGGTGCCTCAGGAAATCCCCTCTGCTGGTATTGGAATCCAGGCTTTTGAGGAGACATGCCTATAAACCAAAACAATGGATCCGATAATGGCCTCGGGTCCTGTCAGGTTCAATCTTCTTCTCTGGGGACATCCATCTACGGTACTAGTGGAGGTAGATGCTCAGCTGGTATCAACCGCCCTTTTTTGTCCCGGACGATGTACACTATTGGGTTGGCCTCAGGGACTTAGGAGGGTTCTCCTAATTTGTACTATTTTTGACAATGGAATGGGCAGAATTCCTATGGATTGGGTGGGCACAGTCCTATTGTGTGTCTCCAAGGGTCCCAGCCTTGAGGGACTGTGGCCCAGGACTTTAAGGACAGAAGTCTGAAAACACAAACTCAGGTTAGGTTTGGGGACGTAGGCATGGCACGCACGATCTACAAACCATGAGAAGAACTCTTCAGGATATGAAGAATGAGCGAGTCTGAGGCGCTTGCTCAGGCTTTTGTCTCTGGACTTTGTATCAGCGATGGCCGTGGAATGTTGGGGAGGCCTCATACGCCATGGACGAATCTTCCTCTCTGTGGATTTGGCGCGATCCCAATAGTTTTTCGTCAATCTGTGAAATGGGAGGACTCCTTTCAGGTTTGTTACCTCAGGTGTCCCACCAAAAGAGGAATTCCAAAGCAGAGCCCTGGGGAAGAGTGAAGGGACAACCCGAACTATGGTTAAAACTTGGGGCCTAGGGGCATGGCAAGCCCAATATGCTGTCTCTTCATCCAGCCACTGAGAGGACTTACCTGAGGACTGGGCTAAGGCTGAGGGTCACAATGTGTGTTTGTGACCAATGTGGCCCGCAAGCATGGGCAGGTCCTAAATGGCCACAATGGTTTCAACTACACTGTACGTTGGACAACATGCCAACCACAAGGTTTCTTGCCATGGGGAAAGAGTTCTGATTTCTGCATCATTTTCAAGCCAGGGCAGTGATTGGAGATCAGGTCTAGGTTCTGAAGCCTGGAAACCGAGGTTGAGAAGAGATGACGACCTAAGGCCATGGCGGGTCTGATGGGCTCAGTGTGCGGCCAGCTGTCTGCGTGGGGCCAGGAGGTCCAGGCTCAGGCTGGGTCAGAAAGGGCAATAGTGCCCAGGTCAGCCCTTATATTTGGGGTACAGCCAAGTGGCGTGCAGGTTGATCCTCATTTGGGGTTTCTGGGTAGCCCAAGAGGGCAATGTTTTTGTTGTGGCGGGCAGGCAGAGTGCAGCATTGTAGTTCTGGATTGCCAAACTGGAGGGCTTGTGGGCCAGTAGTCTGAGGACGGAAGTCTGAGAACCCAAGCTAGGCCTAGATTTCTGGGTGAGGATATGGCAGGCACAATCTACAGACCTCAATCAAGATCTCATGCATCTGAAGTCAGGCCAAGGATCAGATGATCGCTCAGTTTGGACTTTCTGTCCCTGATGTCCCCTTCTTGAAGGGGGGGTGGATCACGAGGCCATGGGGTTTTTCCCACGATGGGAGTTGTGCGAAGCTCCAAACTGCCAAGATTCTTCTGCAGGACAATTGAGACCTGTTGGTTGGCTCCAGGCCAACGATTCCGAGCAGGGTTCTAAGGATGGATGGCTGGGTAGCCCACCTCGCATTCCAATTGTCTCCAAGCAAGAAGACAGGTTAGATCTGCTGGATGTGGGGAAGCAACCGAGGTGGCTGAGTTGAAATGGACTCTCTTGTGGATGTGTCCTAATATGTGTTTGTGTCTTGGAAACCGTGGAATGAAGTGGTGGCACTGGGGCCCTGAAGTATTCTCCTAAACAGAGGCTTTGATATAGCTCCAACGTGCATGTTTCCCGTGTGTAGATGAGATTTGTTCTGATGGGTGAGTCAAGAAACAGCCATATGCTGGTATTGAAATCCAGGCCTCTGAGGAGAGATGCCTGGAAACCAAAGCAATGGATCTGATTAGTGCCTAGGGGCCTGTTCGTTCCTTTTTATTTCTGGGGACATCAGTCTACGGGTCCGAGTGCAGGTAGGTGCTCAGATGGGCTCAGATTGCCCCTGTTTGTCCTGGGAAGCCACAACTATTGGGATGGCTTCAGGGCCTTTGGAGGTTATCCTATTAGTAGGGTTGTGGCCATTGGAATGGGCACATACAATTCCCTTGGAGAGGGCAAGTACAGTCCTCAGTTTTAGGTCCAGGGGCCTGAGCCTGTAGGGTCTGTAGACCAGAGCTCTTTGGACAGTTGTCTGAAAACACAAACTCGGCTTATGTTTCGGGTCATAGGTATGGCAGGACTGATCTACAGACCATGAGGATAACAATTCGGGATATGAAAAAAAGGGCGATTGTGAGGCTCTTGCTCAAGTTTTTGTCCCTGGATATCGTGTCACTCGTGGTCGTTAAATATCCGGGTGACTTCATGGGAAATGGACTAGTCTTACTCTCTGGGGGTTCGGCCCCGTCCAATGAGTTTGGGGTCATTCTGGGTATGGAAGAAGTCTGTTTTTTTTGTTGTTGTTGTTGATTTGTTCTGTTTGTTCTTCAACCTCAGATGTCCCACCAAATGAGGGATTCCAGAGTAGAGCCCTGGGGAGGGGCGACTGGACAACCAGAAATCTGGTTAAAAATTGGGGCCTAGGGACATGTCAAGCCCATTATGACATCAATGGTCCAGTCACTGAGAGGACTTACTAGAGGACAGGACTCACGCTGAGGTCACAATGCCTGTTTATGCTCTCATCGCACTCAAGAATGGGCGGGGCCTCATGGTGAATGCTGTTTTCTCCTACACTGAACGTTGGACAACATGCCAACCACAAGGTTTCTTGCCATGGGTCAGGAAGAGTACTGATTTCTGCATCACAGTCACCCCTGGGCAGTGATTGAAGATAAGGTCTAGGTTCTGAAGCCTGAAAACTGAGGTAGGGAAGAGATGATGACCTAAGGCCATGGCGGGTCTGATGTGCTCAGTGTGCAGTCAGCTCTTTGGGTTTTGGACAGGATGGCCGGGCTCATGTTGTGTCAGACAGTGCATTCGAGCCCAGGTTAGACTATATAATTTGCGTACATTCGAGTGCCGTATAGGTTGATCCTCATTTAAGCTGCCTGGGCATCTCGTTAGGCAATCTATTTTTTCTAGAGGGCAGGCAGAGTGCTTCATTGTCGGTCCGGATTTGCCAAACTTGAGGGCTTCGGGGCCAGGAGAGTGAGGACGGAAGTCTGAGAAAACAAACTAGACTTCGGATTCAGGGTGAGGGCACGGCAGGTACCCCCTGCAGATCTGAACCAATATCTCATGCATCTGAAGTCAGGGCAAGGATGCGACGTTGGCTCAGGTTGGAGTTTCTTTGCATGATGGCCCCTTCATGAAGGGAGCAGAATCTCGAGGCCATGGAGGTTTTCCACGTTGGGAGACGTGGGATGCCCCCTTCAAGGATTCCTTCTGCAGGACAATTGAGACCTGTTGGACAGCTCCAGGTCATCACATATGAAATGACTCCAGAGCACCGTTCGAGGATGGATGCCTGGGAAGTCCGCCTCGCTTTCCAATTGTCTCCTAGCAACTAGACAGTTTAGATCCAATGGATCTGCGAGAGCAACCAGGGTGGCAGAGTGAAATGGACTTTCCTGAGGATGGGGCCTAATGTTTGTGTCCATGAGGGCCTTGGAATGGGGCGGTGGCACCAGGACCATGAAGTATTGTCCTAAGCTTTTGACATAGCTCCCATGCACAATTTCTTTGTGGAGATGAGATTTTTTCTGATGGGTGCCTCAGGAAATCCCCTCTGCTGGTATTGGAATCCAGGCTTTTGAGGAGACATGCCTATAAACCAAAGCAATGGATCCGATAATGGCCTCGGGTCCTGTCTGGTTCAATCTTCTTCTCTGGGGACATCCATCTATGGTACTAGTGGAGGTAGATGCTCAGCTGGTATCAACCGCCCTTTTTTGTCCCGGACGATGTACACTATTGGGTTGGCCTCAGGGACTTAGGAGGGTTCTCCTAATTTGTACTATGTTTGACAATGGAATGGGCAGAATTCCTATGGATTGGGTGGGCACAGTCCTATTGTGTGTCTCCAAGGGTCCCAGCCTTGAGGGACGGTGGCCCAGGACTTTAAGGACAGAAGTCTGAAAACACAAACTCAGGTTAGGTTTGGGGACGTAGGCATGGCACGCACCATCTACAAACCATGAGAAGAACTCTTCAGGATATGAAGAATGAGCGAGTCTGAGGCGCTTGCTCAGGCTTTTGTCTCTGGACTTTGTATCAGCGATGGCCGTGGAATGTTGGGGAGGCCTCATACGCCATGGACGAATCTTCCTCTCTGTGGATTTGGCGCGATCCCAATAGTTTTTCGTCAATCTGTGAAATGGGAGGACTCCTTTCAGGTTTGTTACCTCAGGTGTCCCACCAAAAGAGGAATTCCAAAGCAGAGCCCTGGGGAAGAGTGAAGGGACAACCCGAACTATGGTTAAAATTTGGGGCCTAGGAGCATGGCAAGCCCAATATGCTGTCTCTTCATCCAGCCACTGAGAGGACTTACCTGAGGACTGGGCTAAGGCTGAGGGTCACAATGTGTGCTTGTGACCAATGTGGCCCGCAAGCATGGGCAGGTCCTCAATGGCCACAATGGTTTCAACTACACTGAACGTTGGACAACATGCCAACCACAAGGTTTCTTGCCATGGGGAAAGAGTTCTGATTTCTGCATCATTTTCAAGCCAGGGCAGTGATTGGAGATCAGGTCTAGGTTCTGAAGCCTGGAAACCGAGGTTGAGAAGAGATGACGACCTAAGGCCATGGCGGGTCTGATGGGCTCAGTGTGCGGCCAGCTGTCTGCGTGGGGCCAGGAGGTCCAGGCTCAGGCTGGGTCAGAAAGGGCAATAGTGCCCAGGTCAGCCCTTATATTTGGGGTACAGCCGAGTGGCGTGCAGGTTGATCCTCATTTGGGGTTTCTGGGAAGCCCAAGAGGGCAATGTTTTTGTTGTGGAGGGCAGGCAGAGTGCAGCATCGTAGTTCTGGATTGCCAAACTGGAGGGCTTGTGGGCCAGTAGTCTGAGGACGGAAGTCTGAGAACCCAAGCTAGGCCTAGATTTCTGGGTGAGGATATGGCAGACACAATCTACAGACCTCAATCAAGATCTCATGCATCTGAAGTCAGGCCAAGGATCAGATGATCGCTCAGTTTGGACTTTCTGTCCCTGATGTCCCCTTCTTGAAGGGGGGGTGGATCACGAGGCCATGGGGTTTTTCCCACGATGGGAGTTGTGAGAAGCTCCAAACTGCCAAGATTCTTCTGCAGGACAATTGAGACCTGTTGGTTGGCTCCAGGCCAACGATTCCGAGCAGGGTTCTAAGGATGGATGGCTGGGTAGCCCACCTCGCATTCCAATTGTCTCCAAGCAAGAAGACAGGTTAGATCTGCTGGATGTGGGGAAGCAACCGAGGTGGCTGAGTTGAAATGGACTCTCTTGTGGATGTGTCCTAATATGTGTTTGTGTCTTGGAAACCGTGGAATGAAGTGGTGGCACTGGGGCCCTGAAGTATTCTCCTAAACAGAGGCTTTGATATAGCTCCAACGTGCATGTTTCCCGTGTGTAGATGAGATTTGTTCTGATGGGTGAGTCAAGAAACAGCCATATGCTGGTATTGAAATCCAGGCCTCTGAGGAGAGATGCCTGGAAACCAAAGCAATGGATCTGATTAGTGCCTAGGGGCCTGTTCGTTCCTTTTTATTTCTGGGGACATCAGTCTACGGGTCCGAGTGCAGGTAGGTGCTCAGATGGGCTCAGATTGCCCCTGTTTGTCCTGGGAAGCCACAACTATTGGGATGGCTTCAGGGCCTTTGGAGGTTATCCTATTAGTAGGGTTGTGGCCATTGGAATGGGCACATACAATTCCCTTGGAGAGGGCAAGTACAGTCCTCAGTTTTAGGTCCAGGGGCCTGAGCCTGTAGGGTCTGTAGACCAGAGCTCTTTGGACAGTTGTCTGAAAACACAAACTCGGCTTATGTTTCGGGTCATAGGTATGGCAGGACTGATCTACAGACCATGAGGATAACTCTTCGGGATATGAAAAAAAGGGCGAGTGTGAGGCTCTTGCTCCAGTTTTTGTCCCTGGATATCGTGTCACTCGTGGTCGTTAAATATCCGGGTGACTTCATGGGAAATGGACTAGTCTTACTCTCTGGGGGTTCGGCCCCGTCCAATGAGTTTGGGGTCATTCTGGGTATGGAAGAAGTCTGTTTTTGTTGTTGTTGTTGTTGATTTGTTCTGTTTGTTCTTCAACCTCAGATGTCCCACCAAATGAGGGATTCCAGAGTAGAGCCCTGGGGAGGGGCGACTGGACAACCAGAAATCTGGTTAAAAATTGGGGCCTAGGGACATGTCAAGCCCATTATGACATCAATGGTCCAGTCACTGAGAGGACTTACTAGAGGACAGGACTCACGCTGAGGTCACAATGCCTGTTTATGCTCTCATCGCACTCAAGAATGGGCGGGGCCTCATGGTGAATGCTGTTTTCTCCTACACTGAACGTTGGACAACATGCCAACCACAAGGTTTCTTGCCATGGGTCAGGAAGAGTACTGATTTCTGCATCACAGTCACCCCTGGGCAGTGATTGAAGATAAGGTCTAGGTTCTGAAGCCTGAAAACTGAGGTAGGGAAGAGATGATGACCTAAGGCCATGGCGGGTCTGATGTGCTCAGTGTGCAGTCAGCTCTTTGGGTTTTGGACAGGATGGCCGGGCTCATGTTGTGTCAGACAGTGCATTCGAGCCCAGGTTAGACTATATAATTTGCGTACATTCGAGTGCCGTATAGGTTGATCCTCATTTAAGCTGCCTGGGCATCTCGTTAGGCAATCTATTTTTTCTAGAGGGCAGGCAGAGTGCTTCATTGTCGGTCCGGATTTGCCAAACTTGAGGGCTTCGGGGCCAGGAGAGTGAGGACGGAAGTCTGAGAAAACAAACTAGACTTCGGATTCAGGGTGAGGGCACGGCAGGTACCCCCTGCAGATCTGAACCAATATCTCATGCATCTGAAGTCAGGGCAAGGATGCGACGTTGGCTCAGGTTGGAGTTTCTTTGCATGATGGCCCCTTCATGAAGGGAGCAGAATCTCGAGGCCATGGAGGTTTTCCACGTTGGGAGACGTGGGATGCCCCCTTCAAGGATTCCTTCTGCAGGACAATTGAGACCTGTTGGACAGCTCCAGGTCATCACATATGAAATGACTCCAGAGCACCGTTCGAGGATGGATGCCTGGGAAGTCCGCCTCGCTTTCCAATTGTCTCCTAGCAACTAGACAGTTTAGATCCAATGGATCTGCGAGAGCAACCAGGGTGGCAGAGTGAAATGGACTTTCCTGAGGATGGGGCCTAATGTTTGTGTCCATGAGGGCCTTGGAATGGGGCGGTGGCACCAGGACCATGAAGTATTGTCCTAAGCTTTTGACATAGCTCCCATGCACAATTTCTTTGTGGAGATGAGATTTTTTCTGATGGGTGCCTCAGGAAATCCCCTCTGCTGGTATTGGAATCCAGGCTTTTGAGGAGACATGCCTATAAACCAAAGCAATGGATCCGATAATGGCCTCGGGTCCTGTCTGGTTCAATCTTCTTCTCTGGGGACATCCATCTATGGTACTAGTGGAGGTAGATGCTCAGCTGGTATCAACCGCCCTTTTTTGTCCCGGACGATGTACACTATTGGGTTGGCCTCAGGGACTTAGGAGGGTTCTCCTAATTTGTACTATGTTTGACAATGGAATGGGCAGAATTCCTATGGATTGGGTGGGCACAGTCCTATTGTGTGTCTCCAAGGGTCCCAGCCTTGAGGGACGGTGGCCCAGGACTTTAAGGACAGAAGTCTGAAAACACAAACTCAGGTTAGGTTTGGGGACGTAGGCATGGCACGCACGATCTACAAACCATGAGAAGAACTCTTCAGGATATGAAGAATGAGCGAGTCTGAGGCGCTTGCTCAGGCTTTTGTCTCTGGACTTTGTATCAGCGATGGCCGTGGAATGTTGGGGAGGCCTCATACGCCATGGACGAATCTTCCTCTCTGTGGATTTGGCGCGATCCCAATAGTTTTTCGTCAATCTGTGAAATGGGAGGACTCCTTTCAGGTTTGTTACCTCAGGTGTCCCACCAAAAGAGGAATTCCAAAGCAGAGCCCTGGGGAAGAGTGAAGGGACAACCCGAACTATGGTTAAAATTTGGGGCCTAGGAGCATGGCAAGCCCAATATGCTGTCTCTTCATCCAGCCACTGAGAGGACTTACCTGAGGACTGGGCTAAGGCTGAGGGTCACAATGTGTGCTTGTGACCAATGTGGCCCGCAAGCATGGGCAGGTCCTCAATGGCCACAATGGTTTCAACTACACTGAACGTTGGACAACATGCCAACCACAAGGTTTCTTGCCATGGGGAAAGAGTTCTGATTTCTGCATCATTTTCAAGCCAGGGCAGTGATTGGAGATCAGGTCTAGGTTCTGAAGCCTGGAAACCGAGGTTGAGAAGAGATGACGACCTAAGGCCATGGCGGGTCTGATGGGCTCAGTGTGCGGCCAGCTGTCTGCGTGGGGCCAGGAGGTCCAGGCTCAGGCTGGGTCAGAAAGGGCAATAGTGCCCAGGTCAGCCCTTATATTTGGGGTACAGCCGAGTGGCGTGCAGGTTGATCCTCATTTGGGGTTTCTGGGAAGCCCAAGAGGGCAATGTTTTTGTTGTGGAGGGCAGGCAGAGTGCAGCATCGTAGTTCTGGATTGCCAAACTGGAGGGCTTGTGGGCCAGTAGTCTGAGGACGGAAGTCTGAGAACCCAAGCTAGGCCTAGATTTCTGGGTGAGGATATGGCAGACACAATCTACAGACCTCAATCAAGATCTCATGCATCTGAAGTCAGGCCAAGGATCAGATGATCGCTCAGTTTGGACTTTCTGTCCCTGATGTCCCCTTCTTGAAGGGGGGGTGGATCACGAGGCCATGGGGTTTTTCCCACGATGGGAGTTGTGAGAAGCTCCAAACTGCCAAGATTCTTCTGCAGGACAATTGAGACCTGTTGGTTGGCTCCAGGCCAACGATTCCGAGCAGGGTTCTAAGGATGGATGGCTGGGTAGCCCACCTCGCATTCCAATTGTCTCCAAGCAAGAAGACAGGTTAGATCTGCTGGATGTGGGGAAGCAACCGAGGTGGCTGAGTTGAAATGGACTCTCTTGTGGATGTGTCCTAATATGTGTTTGTGTCTTGGAAACCGTGGAATGAAGTGGTGGCACTGGGGCCCTGAAGTATTCTCCTAAACAGAGGCTTTGATATAGCTCCAACGTGCATGTTTCCCGTGTGTAGATGAGATTTGTTCTGATGGGTGAGTCAAGAAACAGCCATATGCTGGTATTGAAATCCAGGCCTCTGAGGAGAGATGCCTGGAAACCAAAGCAATGGATCTGATTAGTGCCTAGGGGCCTGTTCGTTCCTTTTTATTTCTGGGGACATCAGTCTACGGGTCCGAGTGCAGGTAGGTGCTCAGATGGGCTCAGATTGCCCCTGTTTGTCCTGGGAAGCCACAACTATTGGGATGGCTTCAGGGCCTTTGGAGGTTATCCTATTAGTAGGGTTGTGGCCATTGGAATGGGCACATACAATTCCCTTGGAGAGGGCAAGTACAGTCCTCAGTTTTAGGTCCAGGGGCCTGAGCCTGTAGGGTCTGTAGACCAGAGCTCTTTGGACAGTTGTCTGAAAACACAAACTCGGCTTATGTTTCGGGTCATAGGTATGGCAGGACTGATCTACAGACCATGAGGATAACTCTTCGGGATATGAAAAAAAGGGCGAGTGTGAGGCTCTTGCTCCAGTTTTTGTCCCTGGATATCGTGTCACTCGTGGTCGTTAAATATCCGGGTGACTTCATGGGAAATGGACTAGTCTTACTCTCTGGGGGTTCGGCCCCGTCCAATGAGTTTGGGGTCATTCTGGGTATGGAAGAAGTCTGTTTTTTTTGTTGTTGTTGTTGATTTGTTCTGTTTGTTCTTCAACCTCAGATGTCCCACCAAATGAGGGATTCCAGAGTAGAGCCCTGGGGAGGGGCGACTGGACAACCAGAAATCTGGTTAAAAATTGGGGCCTACGGACATGTCAAGCCCATTATGACATCAATGGTCCAGTCACTGAGAGGACTTACTAGAGGACAGGACTCACGCTGAGGTCACAATGCCTGTTTATGCTCTCATCGCACTCAAGAATGGGCGGGGCCTCATGGTGAATGCTGTTTTCTCCTACACTGAACGTTGGACAACATGCCAACCACAAGGTTTCTTGCCATGGGTCAGGAAGAGTACTGATTTCTGCATCACAGTCACCCCTGGGCAGTGATTGAAGATAAGGTCTAGGTTCTGAAGCCTGAAAACTGAGGTAGGGAAGAGATGATGACCTAAGGCCATGGCGGGTCTGATGTGCTCAGTGTGCAGTCAGCTCTCTGGGTTTTGGACAGGATGGCCGGGCTCATGTTGTGTCAGACAGTGCATTCGTGCCCAGGTTAGACTATATAATTTGCGTACATTCGAGTGCCGTATAGGTTGATCCTCATTTAAGCTGCCTGGTCATCTCGTTAGGCAATCTATTTTTTCTAGAGGGCAGGCAGAGTGCTTCATTGTCGGTCCGGATTTGCCAAACTTGAGGGCTTCGGGGCCAGGAGAGTGAGGACGGAAGTCTGAGAAAACAAACTAGACTTCGGATTCAGGGTGAGGGCACGGCAGGTACCCCCTGCAGATCTGAACCAATATCTCATGCATCTGAAGTCAGGGCAAGGATGCGACGTTGGCTCAGGTTGGAGTTTCTTTGCATGATGGCCCCTTCATGAAGGGAGCAGAATCTCGAGGCCATGGAGGTTTTCCACGTTGGGAGACGTGGGATGCCCCCTTCAAGGATTCCTTCTGCAGGACAATTGAGACCTGTTGGATAGCTCCAGGTCATCACATATGAAATGACTCCAGAGCACCGTTCGAGGATGGATGCCTGGGAAGTCCGCCTCGCTTTCCAATTGTCTCCTAGCAACTAGACAGTTTAGATCCAATGGATCTGCGAGAGCAACCAGGGTGGCAGAGTGAAATGGACTTTCCTGAGGATGGGGCCTAATGTTTGTGTCCATGAGGGCCTTGGAATGGGGCGGTGGCACCAGGACCATGAAGTATTGTCCTAAGCTTTTGACATAGCTCCCATGCACAATTTCTTTGTGGAGATGAGATTTTTTCTGATGGGTGCCTCAGGAAATCCCCTCTGCTGGTATTGGAATCCAGGCTTTTGAGGAGACATGCCTATAAACCAAAGCAATGGATCCGATAATGGCCTCGGGTCCTGTCTGGTTCAATCTTCTTCTCTGGGGACATCCATCTATGGTACTAGTGGAGGTAGATGCTCAGCTGGTATCAACCGCCCTTTTTTGTCCCGGACGATGTACACTATTGGGTTGGCCTCAGGGACTTAGGAGGGTTCTCCTAATTTGTACTATTTTTGACAATGGAATGGGCAGAATTCCTATGGATTGGGTGGGCACAGTCCTATTGTGTGTCTCCAAGGGTCCCAGCCTTGAGGGACTGTGGCCCAGGACTTTAAGGACAGAAGTCTGAAAACACAAACTCAGGTTAGGTTTGGGGAACGTAGGCATGGCACGCACAATCTACAAACCATGAGAAGAACTCTTCAGGATATGAAGAATGAGCGAGTCTGAGGCGCTTGCTCAGGCTTTTGTCTCTGGACTTTGTATCAGCGATGGCCGTGGAATGTTGGGGAGGCCTCATACGCCATGGACGAATCTTCCTCTCTGTGGATTTGGCGCGATCCCAATAGTTTTTCGTCAATCTGTGAAATGGGAGGACTCCTTTCAGGTTTGTTACCTCAGGTGTCCCACCAAAAGAGGAATTCCAAAGCAGAGCCCTGGGGAAGAGTGAAGGGACAACCCGAACTATGGTTAAAACTTGGGGCCTAGGGGCATGGCAAGCCCAATATGCTGTCTCTTCATCCAGCCACTGAGACGAATTACCTGAGGACTGGGCTAAGGCTGAGGGTCACAATGTGTGTTTGTGACCAATGTGGCCCGCAAGCATGGGCAGGTCCTCAATGGCCACAATGGTTTCAACTACACTGAACGTTGGACAACATGCCAACCACAAGGTTCCTTGCCATGGGGAAAGAGTTCTGATTTCTGCATCATTTTCAAACCAGGGCAGTGATTGGAGATCAGGTCTAGGTTCTGAAGCCTGGAAACCGAGGTTGAGAAGAGATGACGACCTAAGGCCATGGCGGGTCTGATGGGCTCAGTGTGCGGTCAGCTGTCTGCGTGGGGCCAGGAGGTCCAGGCTCAGGCTGGGTCAGAAAGGGCAATAGTGCCCAGGTCAGCCCTTATATTTGGGGTACAGCCGAGTGGCGTGCAGGTTGATCCTCATTTGGGGTTTCTGGGTAGCCCAAGAGGGCAATGTTTTTGTTGTGGAGGGCAGGCAGAGTGCAGCATTGTAGTTCTGGATTGCCAAACTGGAGGGCTTGTGGGCCAGTAGTCTGAGGACGGAAGTCTGAGAACCCAAGCTAGGCCTAGATTTCTGGGTGAGGATATGGCAGGCACAATCTACAGACCTCAATCAAGATCTCATGCATCTGAAGTCAGGCCAAGGATCAGATGATCGCTCAGTTTGGACTTTCTGTCCCTGATGTCCCCTTCTTGAAAGGGGGGTGGATCACGAGGCCATGGGGGTTTTCCCACGATGGGAGTTGTGAGAAGCTCCAAACTGCCAAGATTCTTCTGCAGGACAATTGAGACCTGTTGGTTGGCTCCAGGCCAACGATTCCGAGCAGGGTTCTAAGGATGGATGGCTGGGTAGCCCACCTCGCATTCCAATTGTCTCCAAGCAAGAAGACAGGTTAGATCTGCTGGATGTGGGGAAGCAACCGAGGTGGCTGAGTTGAAATGGACTCTCTTGTGGATGTGTCCTAATATGTGTTTGTGTCTTGGAAACCGTGGAATGAAGTGGTGGCACTGGGGCCCTGAAGTATTCTCCTAAACAGAGGCTTTGATATAGCTCCAACGTGCATGTTTCCCGTGTGTAGATGAGATTTGTTCTGATGGGTGAGTCAAGAAACAGCCATATGCTGGTATTGAAATCCAGGCCTCTGAGGAGAGATGCCTGGAAACCAAAGCAATGGATCTGATTAGTGCCTAGGGGCCTGTTCGTTCCTTTTTATTTCTGGGGATATCAGTCTACGGGTCCGAGTGCAGGTAGGTGCTCAGATGGGCTCAGATTGCCCCTGTTTGTCCTGGGAAGCCACAACTATTGGGATGGCTTCAGGGCCTTTGGAGGTTATCCTATTAGTAGGGTTGTGGCCATTGGAATGGGCACATACAATTCCCTTGGAGAGGGCAAGTACAGTCCTCAGTTTTAGGTCCAGGGGCCTGAGCCTGTAGGGTCTGTAGACCAGAGCTCTTTGGACAGTTGTCTGAAAACACAAACTCGGCTTATGTTTCGGGTCATAGGTATGGCAGGACTGATCTACAGACCATGAGGATAACTCTTCGGGATATGAAAAAAAGGGCGAGTGTGAGGCTCTTGCTCAAGTTTTTGTCCCTGGATATCGTGTCACTCGTGGTCGTTAAATATCCGGGTGACTTCATGGGAAATGGACTAGTCTTACTCTCTGGGGGTTCGGCCCCATCCAATGAGTTTGGGGTCATTCTGGGTATGGAAGAAGTCTGTTTTTTTTGTTGTTGTTGTTGATTTGTTCTGTTTGTTCTTCAACCTCAGATGTCCCACCAAATGAGGGATTCCAGAGTAGAGCCCTGGGGAGGGGCGACTGGACAACCAGAAATCTGGTTAAAAATTGGGGCCTACGGACATGCCAAGCCCATTATGACATCAATGGTCCAGTCACTGAGAGGACTTACTAGAGGACAGGACTCACGCTGAGGTCACAATGCCTGTTTATGCTCTCATCGCACTCAAGAATGGGCGGGGCCTCATGGTGAATGCTGTTTTCTCCTACACTGAACGTTGGACAACATGCCAACCACAAGGTTTCTTGCCATGGGTCAGGAAGAGTACTGATTTCTGCATCACAGTCACCCCTGGGCAGTGATTGAAGATAAGGTCTAGGTTCTGAAGCCTGAAAACTGAGGTAGGGAAGAGATGATGACCTAAGGCCATGGCGGGTCTGATGTGCTCAGTGTGCAGTCAGCTCTCTGGGTTTCGGACAGGATGGCCGGGCTCATGTTGTGTCAGACAGTGCATTCGTGCCCAGGTTAGACTATATAATTTGCGTACATTCGAGTGCCGTATAGGTTGATCCTCATTTAAGCTGCCTGGGCATCTCGTTAGGCAATCTATTTTTTCTAGAGGGCAGGCAGAGTGCTTCATTGTCGGTCCGGATTTGCCAAACTTGAGGGCTTCGGGGCCAGGAGAGTGAGGACGGAAGTCTGAGAAAACAAACTAGACTTCGGATTCAGGGTGAGGGCACGGCAGGTACCCCCTGCAGATCTGAACCAATATCTCATGCATCTGAAGTCAGGGCAAGGATGCGACGTTGGCTCAGGTTGGAGTTTCTTTGCATGATGGCCCCTTCATGAAGGGAGCAGAATCTCGAGGCCATGGAGGTTTTCCACGTTGGGAGACGTGGGATGCCCCCTTCAAGGATTCCTTCTGCAGGACAATTGAGACCTGTTGGACAGCTCCAGGTCATCACATATGAAATGACTCCAGAGCACCGTTCGAGGATGGATGCCTGGGAAGTCCGCCTCGCTTTCCAATTGTCTCCTAGCAACTAGACAGTTTAGATCCAATGGATCTGCGAGAGCAACCAGGGTGGCAGAGTGAAATGGACTTTCCTGAGGATGGGGCCTAATGTTTGTGTCCATGAGGGCCTTGGAATGGGGCGGTGGCACCAGGACCATGAAGTATTGTCCTAAGCTTTTGACATAGCTCCCATGCACAATTTCTTTGTGGAGATGAGATTTTTTTCTGATGGCTGCCTCAGGAAATCCCCTCTGCTGGTATTGGAATCCAGGCTTTTGAGGAGACATGCCTATAAACCAAAGCAATGGATCCGATAATGGCCTCGGGTCCTGTCTGGTTCAATCTTCTTCTCTGGGGACATCCATCTATGGTACTAGTGGAGGTAGATGCTCAGCTGGTATCAACCGCCCTTTTCTGTCCCGGACGATGTACACTATTGGGTTGGCCTCAGGGACTTAGGAGGGTTCTCCTAATTTGTACTAATTTTGACAATGGAATGGGCAGAATTCCTATGGATTGGGTGGGCACAGTCCTATTGTGTGTCTCCAAGGGTCCCAGCCTTGAGGGACTGTGGCCCAGGACTTTAAGGACAGAAGTCTGAAAACACAAACTCAGGTTAGGTTTGGGGACGCAGGCATGGCACGCACGATCTACAAACCATGAGAAGAACTCTTCAGGATATGAAGAATGAGCGAGTCTGAGGCGCTTGCTCAGGCTTTTGTCTCTGGACTTTGTATCAGCGATGGCCGTGGAATGTTGGGGAGGCCTCATACGCCATGGACGAATCTTCCTCTCTGTGGATTTGGCGCGATCCCAATAGTTTTTCGTCAATCTGTGAAATGGGAGGACTCCTTTCAGGTTTGTTACCTCAGGTGTCCCACCAAAAGAGGAATTCCAAAGCAGAGCCCTGGGGAAGAGTGAAGGGACAACCCGAACTATGGTTAAAACTTGGGGCCTAGGGGCATGGCAAGCCCAATATGCTGTCTCTTCATCCAGCCACTGAGACGACTTACCTGAGGACTGGGCTAAGGCTGAGGGTCACAATGTGTGTTTGTGACCAATGTGGCCCGCAAGCATGGGCAGGTCCTCAATGGCCACAATGGTTTCAACTACACTGAACGTTGGAGAACATGCCAACCACAAGGTTTCTTGCCATGGGGAAAGAGTTCTGATTTCTGCATCATTTTCAAGCCAGGGCAGTGATTGGAGATCAGGTCTAGGTTCTGAAGCCTGGAAACCGAGGTTGAGAAGTGATGACGACCTAAGGCCATGGCGGGTCTGATGGGCTCAGTGTGCGGCCAGCTGTCTGCGTGGGGCCAGGAGGTCCAGGCTCAGGCTGGGTCAGAAAGGGCAATAGTGCCCAGGTCAGCCCTTATATTTGGGGTACAGCCGAGTGGCGTGCAGGTTGATCCTCATTTGGGGTTTCTGGGTAGCCCAAGAGGGCAATGTTTTTGTTGTGGAGGGCAGGCAGAGTGCAGCATTGTAGTTCTGGATTGCCAAACTGGAGGGCTTGTGGGCCAGTAGTCTGAGGACGGAAGTCTGAGAACCCAAGCTAGGCCTAGATTTCTGGGTGAGGATATGGCAGGCACAATCTACAGACCTCAATCAAGATCTCATGCATCTGAAGTCAGGCCAAGGATCAGATGATCGCTCAGTTTGGACTTTCTGTCCCTGATGTCCCCTTCTTGAAGGGGGGGTGGATCACGAGGCCATGGGGTTTTTCCCACGATGGGAGTTGTGAGAAGCTCCAAACTGCCAAGATTCTTCTGCAGGACAATTGAGACCTGTTGGTTGGCTCCAGGCCAACGATTCCGAGCAGGGTTCTAAGGATGGATGGCTGGGTAGCCCACCTCGCATTCCAATTGTCTCCAAGCAAGAAGACAGGTTAGATCTGCTGGATGTGGGGAAGCAACCGAGGTGGCTGAGTTGAAATGGACTCTCTTGTGGATGTGTCCTAATATGTGTTTGTGTCTTGGAAACCGTGGAATGAAGTGGTGGCACTGGGGCCCTGAAGTATTCTCCTAAACAGAGGCTTTGATATAGCTCCAACGTGCATGTTTCCCGTGTGTAGATGAGATTTGTTCTGATGGGTGAGTCAAGAAACAGCCATATGCTGGTATTGAAATCCAGGCCTCTGAGGAGAGATGCCTGGAAACCAAAGCAATGGATCTGATTAGTGCCTAGGGGCATGTTCGTTCCTTTTTATTTCTGGGGACATCAGTCTACGGGTCCGAGTGCAGGTAGGTGCTCAGATGGGCTCAGATTGCCCCTGTTTGTCCTGGGAAGCCACAACTATTGGGATGGCTTCAGGGCCTTTAGAGGTTATCCTATTAGTAGGGTTGTGGCCATTGGAATGGGCACATACAATTCCCTTGGAGAGGGCAAGTACAGTCCTCAGTTTTAGGTCCAGGGGCCTGAGCCTGTAGGGTCTGTAGACCAGAGCTCTTTGGACAGTTGTCTGAAAACACAAACTCGGCTTATGTTTCGGGTCATAGGTATGGCAGGACTGATCTACAGACCATGAGGATAACTCTTCGGGATATGAAAAAAAGGGCGAGTGTGAGGCTCTTGCTCAAGTTTTTGTCCCTGGATATCGTGTCACTCGTGGTCGTTAAATATCCGGGTGACTTCATGGGAAATGGACTAGTCTTACTCTCTGGGGGTTCGGCCCCGTCCAATGAGTTTGGGGTCATTCTGCGTATGGAAGAAGTCTGTTTTTTTTTGTTGTTGTTGATTTGTTCTGTTTGTTCTTCAACCTCAGATGTCCCACCAAATGAGGGATTCCAGAGTAGAGCCCTGGGGAGGGGCGACTGGACAACCAGAAATCTGGTTAAAAATTGGGGCCTAGGGACATGTCAAGCCCATTATGACATCAATGGTCCAGTCACTGAGAGGACTTACTAGAGGACAGGACTCACGCTGAGGTCACAATGCCTGTTTATGCTCTCATCGCACTCAAGAATGGGCGGGGCCTCATGG